>NC_142011.1:206738162-206745662 GCF_049901735.1 Notechis scutatus
TATGTGTGTTTGTGTGTGTGTAAAGGTGTGTGTGTGTAAAGGTGTGTTTGTGTGTGTAAAAGGGTGTGCGTAAAGGGTGTGTGTGTGTATAGGGGTGTGTAAAGGGACGTATATGTATATATTTTTTGTGTGTAAAGGCGTGTGGGTGTTCGTGTGTATGTGTGTATGTGTAAAGCAGTGTGTGTGTGTAAAGGGATGTGTGTCTGTATGTTTGTGTAAAGGAGTGTGTAAATGTGTGTTTGTGTAAAGGGGTACCTATATGCATCTCTGTGTATGTAGCAGTGTGTATATGTAATGGTGTGTGTATGTAAAGGGGTGCGAATGTGTGTTTGTGTGTGTGTGTACAGATTTGTTTCTGTGTGCGTGTGTGTGCGTGTGTGAAATGTGTCTCTTCCCTAGGGTCTCTCTTGCATGGGCCTTTCAAGAGATGTGGCAGCTGCTTCCTTCGCAGCCCCTCCCTGGGCCCGGGTGGTTCTTCCCCACCGGGGAGGCCACCATTCGTGGCCCTTTCGTGGCCTCTGAAGTTCCTTCTCCTGGTTAAAAAGACCCCCCCCCCCAAAAAAAAGGGGTGGGGAATTGTGGGGAAGGGAGGGAAGGGAGGGAGGGAGGGCCCTGAAGGACAGCTGGTGAGTCAGCCCCTCAAAGTCACAGCAAAGGTTCTCTACTTGATTGCCCGTCTTGCCTTCCACCCATTAAGCAATTAATTAGTCAATTAAAATAAATGTTAGACTTTTCAAAGCTGGCAAAGTTTTTAAGAGATTTTCAGGGAATTAGAGAATGCTTTGTGCCAAGGAAATGCTTCCACATCAGTGACGTTCCAAAATCCTTTTTTCTTTTCTTTCTTCCTCCCACCTACCTTCCTTCTTGCTTGCTTTCTTTCTTTCTTTCTTCCTTCCTTTCTTTCTTTTCTTTCTTTCTTTCTCTCTCTTTCTTTCTTTCTTTCTTTCTTTCTTTCTCTCTCTCTTTCTCTCTTTCTTTTACTCTCTCCTTCCTTCCCTCTCCCCTCCCTCCCTCCCTTCCTCTTTTTTTTTCTTTTTTTCTTTCTCTTTCTTTTGCTCTTTCCTTTCTTCCTTCCCTCTCCCCACCCTTCCTCCCTCCCTCCCTCTTTTCTTTCTTTCTTTCTTTCTTTCTTTCTTTCTTTCTTTCTTTCTTTCTTTCTTTCTTTCTTTCTTTCTTTCCCTCTTTCTTTTTCTCCTTCCTTTCCTCCCTTTTCCCTCCCTCCCTCTTTCTTTCTTTCTTCTCTTGCTCTCTTCTTCTTCCTTCTCTCTTCTTTCTTTCTTTTTCTTTCTTTCTTTTGTTCTCTTTTCCTTCTCTCTCTTTCCTCCTCCTCTTTTCTCTCCTTCCTTCCTCTCCCTCCCTCCTCCCTTCCTTCCTTTTTCTTTTTTCTTTCTTTCTTTCTTTTTCTTTTTCCTTTTTCTTTCTTCCTTTACTCTCCCACCTTCCTTCCCCCTCCCTCCCTCCCTCCCTTCCTTTCTTTCTTTTTCTTTCTTTCTTTCTTTCTTTCTTTCTTTCTTTCTTTCTTTTCTTCTTCTTTCTTCTTTCCTTCCTTCCCTTCCCTCTCTTTCTCTCTCTCTCTTTCTTTCTTTCTTTCTTTCTTTCTTTCTTTCTTTCTTTCTTTCTTTCTTTCTTTCTTTCTTTCTTTCTTTCTTCCTTCTCCCTTTTCCTCCCTCCTCTTTCTTTTTTCTTTGCTCTCTCCTTCCTTCCTTCCTCCCTTTCTTTCTTTCTTTCTTTCTTTCTTTCTTTTCTTTCTCTTTCTTTCTTCTTTACTCTCTCCTTCTTTCTTTCTTTCTTTTCTTTCTTTTTTTTCTCTTTGCTCTCTCTCCTTTCTTCCTTCCCTCTCCCCACCCTCCTCCCTCCCTCCTCTCTTTCTTTCTTTCTTTCTTTCTTTCTTTCTTTCTTTCTTTCTTTCTTTCTTTCTTTCTTTCTTTCTTTCTTTCTTTCTTTCTTTCTTTCTTTCTTTCTGAACTCAAGGCAACCTCCCTAATTCTTCCTCCTCTCCTCTTAATAGCCTCAGAACAACAACCCTGTGAGGCAGGCTAGGCGAAGGGACTGTGACTGAGTCTCCCAGCCAGGGAATTCTGAGGGGTGCAGGTGAATTTCCCTCAAAATTTCCCTCAAATTTCCCTCTTACGTCCAATTCCGTCACGTCACTTTTTCCGAAAGATTCCCACAGACTGGAACCGAGTTCAGAAATGGGCTGAGAAATTCACGAGAGGGAATTGCATGGCCTTGTAGATTTTGTTTTCCATAATCTGCGTGCAAATGCTAATGAGGGTTCTGTCTATATTTCCTAAAAATAGGCCTCTTTGTGCTTTCCCTTAATAGAGGCACCATGGCAATCAATCCTCCTGAATATAACGATTGTTAATATCTCCCTGTTTCCTAACAGAGCTTCACTCAACTGGCTCCAAGCGTATTAAATACGTAGTTGTCTTAATTTCCCTTTATTTTAAATGGGCCAACAATGGTTTTGTCTTCATTTGTGTCTGATACTATGAGACCACCTGGATAAGACTCTGCAGTTTTCTTGACAAAGTTTTTAAGAAGTGCTTTGCCATTGCCTCCTTCCTAAGGCTCAGAGGGAGTGGCTGGCACAGGGATATGCAGATAAAATTAGGATCCAGATTGTTGGGGGCAATATGCTGACATTGTAAACCACTCAGTAAAGCACTATGGGTGCTATATAAGTCTATTCTATTCCAACCTAGACTAGTCTCTGTTATATTCCATTCAGTGGTGGTATTCAAATTTTTTAACTACCGGCTCTGTGGGCGTGTCTTGGTGGGCGTGGCAGGGGAAGGATGTACTGCAAAATCCCCATTCCCTGCCCACCCCACTAACCTGCTTTCCAGCTCCGTTCTCCTGTGCAGGGCAACCAAAGAAGACCCAGACGATCAGCTGGGACTTGGGAGGCAGAGAATAGATGGGGGTGGGCCCAGTCGGAGTGGTATTTGTCGTTCTTTGAATTATTCAAAATTTCTGCTACCGGTTCTCCAGAACCCGTCAGAATTGACTGAATATCACCTCTGATTCCATTGCATTATTCTATTCTATTATGATTATGATAATAATTTATCACTTGTTGCTTGTATGTACACTGACACATTTGGTGATGCGCCAGAGACAAATTCCTTCTGTGTCCAATCTCACTTACTCAATGAGGAATCTTCCTTTCCCTTCCCTTCCCTTCCCTTCCCTTCCCTTCCCTTCCCTTCGCTATTTTCTATTCTATTCTATTCTGTTCTCTTCTCTTCTGTTCTGTTCCGTTCCATATTTTCTATTCGATCCCATTCCATTCCTTCCCTCTATTCTGTTCTGTTCCATTCCGTTCCGTTCCACTCCTATTCCATTCCTATTCCTATTCTATTCTATTCTATTCTATTCTATTCTATTCTATTCTATTCTATTCTATTCTATTCTATTCTATTCTATTCTATTCCATTCCATTCCATTCCTATTCCATTCCATTCCATTCCATTCCTATTCCATTCCTATTCCTATTCCTATTCTATTCTATTCTATTCTATTCTATTCTATTCTATTCTATTCCATTCCATTCATTCCATTCATTCTATTCTATTCTATTCTATTCTATTCTATTCTATTCTATTCTATTCTATTCTATTCTATTCTATACCTTATTCTATTCCATTCCATTCCAGTCCATTCCATTCCATTCTATTCTATTCTATTCTATTCTATTCTATTCTATTCTATTCTATTCTATTCTATTCTATTCTATACCTTATTCTATTCCATTCCATTCCATTCCATTCCATTCCATTCCATTCCATTCTATTCTATTCTATTCTATTCTATTCCATTCCATTCCATTCCATTCCATTCTATTCTATTCTATTCCATTCCATTCCATTCCATTCCATTCATTTATTCTATTCTATTCTATTCTATTCATTCCATTCCATTCATTCCATCTCTTCATTCTATTCTATTCTATTCTATTCTATTCTATTCTATTCTATACCTTATTCTATTCCATTCCATTCCATTCCATTCCATTCTATTCTATTCTATTCTATTCTATTCTATTCTATTCTATTCTATTCTATTCTATTCTATTCTATTCTATTCTTCTTATTCTATTCCATTCCATTCCATTCTATTCTATTCCATTCCATTCTATTCTATTCTATTCTATTCTATTCTATTCTATTCTATTCTATTCTATTCTATTCCATTCCATTCCATTCCATTCCATTCCAGCTGCAATAGATTTTTGGCTAATTATAATCACAGTTCCATGGTACAGTTTATACCCTCACCAGAAGGAATACAAACCATATTAAAACCATTCATGTGAGCATCAAAACAACAATAAGTAACAGAAGCTAAGTAAATATAAATCAAAAACACACATGCCTTGCACAGGTTTTCCTTCTAAAAAGATCACTTTAGCCTCTCTGGCCTCCCATCAGTATTGCAAAACATCACTTGCACTCCAATGACAAGCCTCTTTGGAAATGGAAATTGAGGAAACTCACAATAACATTTTTTCCCCTGGATCCCTGTAGCTGTTTTTAGTGGATTAAATCTAGGCTTCCCCTATGTAGGAAGTCTATTCTGTATTTATCATAGGATTCTCATAGGATAAAGATTGTGGATTGGGAGATAAGTTTATGGGGCATAACTATCTCAGCAGTTGGTAGCAGTTGACTCTAGATTTACAAGCTAAGCAGGGTCTGGTTTGGTGAAGATTTGGAGGGGAGAATATTGAACCATTCTAGGGCTCCATTTTGGGGGAGGGGCAGGGCTTATAAGCCAATTGGAATCAACTCTGAGCAGTGAAGAATTCCTATTTTTTTTGTTTGGTTTACCAGTGGGTTTTTTCAAAAAAAAAATGGAACATAGAATAATAGAGTTGGAAAGGACCTCAGAGGCCTTCTAGTCCACCCCCGGGTTGAATAGGAGATCCTATAACATTACAGACAAATGATTGCCCAGCCTCTTTTTGGAAGCGTCCAGTGATGGACAGCACTCACGACTTCAAAAGGCAAGCTGTTACATTGGTTTATTGCTCTCCCCATTAGGGAATTTCTCCTTAGTTCTGGGTTGTTTCTCTCCTTGGTTAGTTTCCATCCATTGCTTCTTATCCTGCCTTCCGGTGCTTTGGAAGGTAGCTTGACTCCCCTCTTCTTTGTAGGAGCCCCTCAAATATTGTTGCAGTGCTATCATGTCACCCCTAACCCTTCTTTTCATTAGACTAAACATATGAACCACCCAAAGTTGAAGAAGGGAGGGAAGGAAGGAAGGAAGGAAGGAAGGAAGGGAAAGAGGGGGAAGGAGGAAGGGAAGGAGGGAGGAGAGAGATGAGAAGGAAGGAGAGAAGAGGAAGAGAAAAAAGAGGAAGGGAGTGTGGAAGAAAGAAGGAAGGGAAAAGGGGAGGGAAGAAGAGGGAGCAGGGAGAGGGGAGGAGAGGAAGGAAGGAAAAGGGGGAGTAAATAAAATGGAAGGAGGGAGGAGGGAGAGGCAAGGAAGGAAGGAAGGAAGAAAGGAAGGAAGGAAGGAAGGAAGGAAGGAAGGGAAAGAGGGGGAAGGAGGAAGAAGGGAGACAAGAAGGAAGGAGAGGGAGGAATAGAAAAGGTGAGGAAGGGAGGGGGAAGGAAAGAAGGAAGGAAGGGAAAGAGAGGGAAGGAGAAGAGAGGGAAGGAGAAGAGGAAGAGAAAAAGAGGAAGGGAGTGGGGAAGAAAGAAGGAAGGGAAAAGAGGAGGGAAGAAGAGGGGAGGAGGGAGAGGGAGGAGAGGAAGGAAGGAAGGAAAAGGGGGAGTAAAAGAGATGGAAGGAGGGAGGGAGGAGAGGGAAGGAAGGAAGGAAGGAAGGAAAGGGGAGGGAAGAAGAGGGGAGGAGGGAGAGGGAAGGAGAGGAAGGATGGAAAAGGAAGGTAAATGAAATGGAAGAAGGGAGGAGGGACAGGCAAGGAAGGAAGGAAGGAAGGAAGGAAGGAAGGAAGGAAGGAAGGAAGGAAGGAAGGAAGGAAGGAAGGAAGGAAGGAAAAGAGGGGGAAGGAGGAAGAAGGGAGACAAGAAGGAAGGAGAGGGGAGGAATAGAAAAGGTGAGGAAGGGAGGGGGAAGGAAAGAAGGAAGGAAGGGAAAAAGAGGGAAGGAGGGAGGAGGGAGATGAGAGAGAAGGAGAGAAGAGGAAGAGAAAAAAGAGGAAGGGAGTGGGGAAGAAAGAAGGAAGGGAAAAGGGGAGGGAAGAAGAGGGGAGGAGAGGAAGGAAGGAAAAGGGGGAGTAAAAGAGATGGAAGGAGGGAGGGAGGAGAGGGAAGGAAGGAAGGAAGGAAGGAAGGAAGGAAGGAAGGAAGGAAGGAAGGAAGGAAGGAAGGAAGGAAGGAAGGAAGGACAAACCATTTCTTGGTGCCAAGGAGGTTCAAGAAAGCTCCTGAAAGTGAAAGTTGATTTGGGGACAACCTCATCCCTTTCCTTGCCGCACATATTGACGTAGAGAAGGATTAACTCCTGGGTTCCTTTTTGGAAACTCCAGAGAACAAGTCATTCAGTCGCCAATAAGAACCGCAATGCAGGAAGGTTAGACAGTCGAATCCCAAGGCAGCCTATAGAAGGAAACCATATTCAAGAGAGGGAGGGACCCTGGCTTGATCATCTCATCCACCGGGGCTGATCTTTGGTGGACAAATCGATCTATTCGTGGCACCATTCATCACGATCCTCTTTCCTCCGAGGCATTCATTTGCAAAGTTCGATGCCAAAGAGCTCACCTTTTTTTTTTCTTCTTCTTCTTTTTTTTTTCCTTTGCTTTCAGAATCTGGAATTAAGGACAAGTAGACAAAACGCGCCATTTCCCCCACTTTGAAATGGGAGGTGTGAGTTGTGAACTCTGATATAGACCTCCCCCGATGGTGGGACCACAATTCAGTGAGTCAGAGAACGCTCTCGGCCAAGGCTTTAGCTTTTAGCTTTTCAAATTTTGAATTTGCCGTTTGAAAATGCATTTTGAAGAGCGGCCAAAAAATAGATGAAATTGCTCTGTCTGGACATGGCATCTTTTTATTTCGCCTGACAAAGTACTTAATTGAAGAGAGAGGCTCCGTAGCGCAGGGTTGAATTGGTGAAGTCCCGGCGGCTCTCTGCGCTGGGTTGTTTCCTGGCAGATGTTCTGCAAAGCAAACAACCCAGCTCAGAGAGTACCGAGGACGTCACAAAGTGCTTAATATTCCCCAATCAATCAGAATGGAGCCGGAAGGGACCTTGGAGGTCTTCTAGTCCAACCCCCTGCTCAAGCAAGAAACCCTATGTACCCGTGAAGGTGAAACCTATGGCACATGTGCTACAGGTGGCACCCAGCGCCCTCTCGGTGGTCATGCGAGCCGTCGCCCTCGTTCAGTTTCACCGTGCATGCGCATGTGCCTCCCACCAGCCAGCTGGTCGTTGGGTCTCTGCTGTGGATGCAGGAGGAATGTGCATGTATGCATGGGGTGTGTGCAGCACACGCATTGTATTTGGGGGGGTTGCGTGCATGTG
>NC_142011.1:208343162-208429159 GCF_049901735.1 Notechis scutatus
GAAGCCTCTCCAGCCTTTGCAGGCCGAAAAATGGGCCCGTTTTGTCACTTCCAGTATTTTCGGAAATACAGGAAGTGACCAAGCGGGCCTATTTTTCTGCCTGCAAAGGCTGCAGAGGCTTCCCTCAAGCCTCTGGGAGGCAGAAAAAGGCCCAAAAATCAGCTGGGAGGCGCACACATGCGCAGTGCAGGTAAGTTTGCCTGGGGCTCGTATGCCCGCACTAATGGCTCTGTGTGCCATCTGTGGCACGCGTGCCATAGGTTCGCCATCACGGCCCTATACTTAAAAAATCCCTTATTTGTACAGGTAGTCCTCAGTTTTATGACCACAATAGAGGCCAAAATTTCTGTCACTAAGCAATACGGTGGTTTTAAGTGAACTTTTTACAAAACTTTCTTGCTGCAGTTGTTAAGTGAATCACTGCAGTTGTTTAAAGTCAGTAACATGTTTGTTAAATGAATCTGGCTCCCCCATTGACTTTGCCTGTCAGAAGGTCGCAAAAGGGGATTATGTGACCCCCCCTCCGGGAATGCTGTGACCGTCATAAATAGGAACCGGTTGCCAAGTGTCCAGATTTTGATCACGCAGTCATGGAGATGCTGCAATGGTTGTAAGACTGAAAAACGGTCATATAAGTGACCTTTTGTGGTGCCGCTGTAACTTCGAACGGCCACTAAACGAATTGGTTGTTTGTAAGTCGAGGATAACCTGTACCTGTTCTGACCCAAACTTTGTTCCAAGTAAACACCAAACAGCCATAAAAGCAAAACATTCTAATGCTTCTCTGCAAATTCTGTTAATTCACTTTTAAAAGGCTATGAAAACTACTTGTCTCTGATAAGAACGAGCCTTGCTAAGGTTGTGCAAGGCTGCCAAGAACACTAGAGAAAGTTACTAAGAAATAGTCCAAACAAAAAGTCTTCCGATACAAACCAAGAGAGTCCAAACTTCCCCAAGGCTTGAAGTGCAAGAACTCCTTTGCTTCCTGCAAAGAATCCCACCACCGAGGGCTGGCTTTTATCCCTTAAGGGAAAGGGCCGTCACCTTGCAGCCTGACTCCCGAGTCACCTGTGCTGCTGCAGCTGCTCTTTCCTTCGAGCAGCCCTGCGTGCACGCACCCTGGGCACAGGCTCCTCGGGGGACTCTTCCTCACTGCTGCTAGCCTCCACAATCTCCAAAGGCAGCACTCCCCTCCCTGATGGTCCTGGGCCCCCTCCCTGCGTCACACGCAGGCCCCTCATCCGAGTCCTCGCTCTCCGAGACCTCAGCCGTCTGCACCTGCTGCCGGCGAACCACAACAGTACCTGATTGAAGAATTGATTATACTTCGTCAAATAACGGTGGATGTTGAGCAACCAAGTAGATTTTTCTGGGGGTGGGGGGGTGGGCTTCAAAAATTTTAGCGATTGGTTCTTTGCCCGGTTGCTGGGTGGGTGTGGCCATGGTGGGCGTGGCTTAGTTGGCCTCCTGCATCATGGCGGGGGGGGGGCATTTTTCCCCTCCCCGGGCTCCAGAGGCGGCTCCGGAGGTTTTTCCTTGAGCCTCTGGGAGGTAAAAACAGCCTCAGCAAGCTCTGGAGGCCGGAAACTAGCCTGTTTCCAGCCCCCTGGAGCCTCCAGGAGGCCTGTTTTTCACCCTCCCCAAGCCTCGTGCGCTCTGTACTTACCTGGCATCCAAAAACGGGCCAAGTGGGGACTCCTGGGAGGGCGGGGCCAGCCAGGTGTGTGGATTTATCCAGTTTGCCGAACCGGCTTTCACAATGATAAAATTAAATACCGGTTCTTTCGAACCGGGATGAACCGGTAGCAGGCCACCCCCTGGATTTTTCCCAATGGAAAATGTCGTTGTTGTTTTGTCAGAAATCCGTTTCCAGACAGCCTGATGCAAAAGTTGGCTCCAGCTCACTGGAAGAGTTTTGTGCTGCTCATATCTCATGTGCTTTTTCTTCTTAAATCTTTTGCGGGTTCCACCATCTGCTTTTTGCACTTTGCCACAGAGTGGCTCGTCGTTAAAGACCGGAGAAATGAAATCCTTCTTACAAAAATAATGAAAAAAAATTATAAAAAATTGCATCATACTCAATAGCTGATAAGATTTCTAGCCCATCTCTTCAGAGTCCTGTGGATCCTAGGGAGAGGTGGACATTTCTGTCCCACCCTGAATAAGGCAAGGTGGTTTCTGCCCTCAGCCTTGTGGGATGGGGAGATTTTATGACAGGTTCTTGCACTTCCTTTCTTAACATAGAGCTCACCCTTCCCAGTTGAAGATGCTGGACTGTGTCCTAGCAAAGTACGGCATCAATAAAGGAGAAAGTTTGTAGTTCAGGGTTGAAATGAGAGACTCTTGGCTGCTGTCTGAAGCCTCAATCATGAGATTATCCAGTTTGTGTCATGGAATGCTGCAAGGACACAAACCAAGCCCAGAGAGCACCAAGGACCCCACCATCCTCTTCCTCCTCTCCACCCTCACCCCCCACAAATCCTACTGCCTTCTAGCACTGGTGATGTTATCTAGATGGGTCGTGAAATGTCTGCAAAAAAACAACAGAGTTTAGAGAGCCCCAAGGAGGAGAGAGGGAAGGGAGGAAGGAAGGAAGGAAAGAAAGTCACTAGTCGGGTCATGAAACGTGCAAGAAAACCACCAAACTCCAAGAACACCGAGGGGAGGGAGGGAGGGAAGGAAGGTAGGTAGGTAGGTAGGTCACTGATGATGTTACCTAGTTGGGTCATGAAACATCTGCAAGGAAACAAACCAGCTCAGAGAGCGCCAAGGAGAAGGAAGGAAGGAACCAAGCTCAGAGAGCCACGGAAACCCTCATAGAAAGATCATCCAGCGTTGCAACTTTTAATTATCTAGGCTGCGTTAGGCCTCTATTATAAAGACCTTTTAGGAAAACAAGGAAACACACCCTGGGCGTTGAAGCATCTCCTCTCCCCTTTCCTTTGCAAGCCATAAAAGCTGTGAGGTCTTGTGCTCTTCCTGGTTCCCAGTTGCTTTCTGGAAGTCTTCCCCTGTCCCATCTCCCTCCTTGTGGCTACCACTTTGGCTTCGTTTTCTGTGGGGTCTGGTTGGGGTTCAGCGGTTGGCCTGGCCTCAAACTCCCTCCCTCCCTTTGTCCTCGCCCCCGTCTCTTGCAGACCGCCAGCGGCCCCTCCCCTGCAGGACCGGCCGGAGACCAAAATGAGGTGGTCATCAGGATTGCTAACTTGGAGGCAGAAAACCAACACCTTCGTAGCGGTGAGTAGCCACGCCGTAAGGCTCCGGTGGTAGCTTTTAAGTTGAGGGGTTGCCGTGTAGCATCCTATCCTTTTAATCATGTTTTTTTTTCTTCATGTTTTCAGTGGTCACAAACCTCCAAGTGGCCATCTCCAAACTGGAGTGCCGCCTGAGCGTGCTGGAAAGGGCGTCGGCTTCCCATCACCCTTCCCCACCTCCACCAACACAGGTAAAATATGCTTTTTAAAAAAAGTGTTACACATGTTCACTTGCTTTGCTCATTTGTAGACTGCAAATGCTTTTTAAAATCCAAGAACCGCTCCTTCCAAGGCCTTCTGAGCAACCTTCACAGAATGGAATGGAAGACAATACGGAATTGGATTTAGCAATTAGGGATTATTAAGAATAAAATAGAATAGAATTAGGAATTATTAGGAATAGAATTAGGAATAGAATAGAATTAGGAATTATTAGGAATAGAATAGAATTAGGAGTTACTAGGAATAGAACAGAATTAGGAATTAATTATTATGAATAGAATAGAATTAGGAATTATTTAGAATGTAATAGGGAATGGGATAGAATGCAATTCAGAATAGAATATAATTCAGAATAGAATAGAATGATAAGAGTTGGAAGGGACTTTGGAGGCCTTCTAGTCCAACCTCCTGATTTAATGGGCATCTTTGCCCTGACCCCCCAAAACAGCCAGATGCCTGATGAGCGATGTTCAGATATCCCAATTCGTTCTCCTCGGGAGTAGAGCAGGGGTAGGTTGGAGCAAGGCCCCTCCCCAAACCTTCAGGCAAGGTCCCTCCAATGGTTGCACCCATGCCATGCAGGGCTTTATAGGTGAAGTCCCCCCCACCCCCCCGTGCTTGGAAGGGGGAATGGGACAACTGGCCATGGCCAACTCGCCACGAGACCACTCGTTGCAGGGCAATTTAAGAATTCTATTTAATTATTTTAAATAAGTAAAAAAATATTTTAATGGTTGCCATTCACCTTTCCTTCTGTCCCCCCTTTTGCATCCTTTTTTGAATGATTCTATTCCGCCGTTTCTTTGATATTAGTGTAACTTTTTTTAAAAAAAAGTTTTTATTTTTTAAAAAAACAAACATACACATACAAAACATAAAAAACATAAAACCATCTTCCATTTTATGTACATACAGCGTGTCAGTTGTTTACAAATCTTTTGTGCTATCCTTTTATAGTCATTTACTCACAGTTTATATCAATTTTCACATTGTCAGAATAACATATGCTTATATATTTCTCGGTAATTAATCATCCATGACTAATCTATCTATTTTATATGAGATATTCCAAATTTCCAATGGTTATATATGTCTATATTGTGTTTTATATCAATCTATTAAATTTCTATCACAGAATTATCTAGTCTATTACATTACCATGTCTTTTTATCCAACCATTGATGAAACAAATCCCGTATCATATAAAATTGTTTATCTTCTTGTTCTCTAATTTCAAATGTCAATTTACTCATTTCAGCACAGTCCATAATTTTCTTAATAACTTCCTCCTACGTAGGTATTTTATCGTTTTTTCCAATTCTTAGCAAATACAATCCTAGCCGCTGTTAATACATTTACAATCAAATATTTCAACTCTTCGTTGTATATTTCTGATATAATTCCCGATATTAGTGTAACTCTTGTCCCGCAGGAGTTGTCCTGTGGATGTCAGGGTTCTGATGGATGCCCTAATTAATCTGGAGCCAAGTTTCAAAAGAAATCCATTTATTTATGAGGAGCAACATGTCGCCACTTTCCGCCCTACATAATTTACTGCCCACCTATAACCCTGTTTCCCCCCCATAAGTCACACTCTCCAATGAAGCCACTGCCCACCTATGACCCTGTTTCCCGCCTCCTCCCAGGGTGTGTCATGAATCACACTCTCCAACGGAGCATTTTCTTGCTTGCTTTAGTAACCTGGGATACAGTCTGGAGAAAGGTACGCGTGAAATGCTCTTCTAGTCGTAGCAACCGAGCTTCTCCGTCAGTTCTCCACCCACCCACCCACCTACCTCAATGGCAACTCAAGAGCAGTCCAGGAATGCTTTACAAGTTGACGGTGGAGAGTTTGCCATGGTGATTTGGCCGTGGCGGATGGTCCTAGGTCCCTTTGAAAGATGGGGCGCCCGCTAGCGTTGAGAAAGCAAGGCCCTCTTCCCACGTGCTCTGCAATCTAGACCTCCCCCCTGGGAATGGCTTTCGGGGCCAGGCTCACCTTCTCGTTCTCTCCACAAAGCACGTCACCCCTATGAAGAAAGTCGAGCCCCTGGCTGTACCGTCCAAGAAGGTGGTGCTCCCTTCAGCTGCCATCAAAGAAGAGTCCCCGGGCGGTGCCGGTGCCGGTGCCGAGGAAGACGATGAGATCGACCTGTTTGGCAGCGACGAGGAAGAGGAAGACCAAGAGTCTGCCCGCCTTCGGGAGGAGCGGCTAAAGCAGTACGCCGAGAAGAAGTCGAAGAAGCCGGGCTTGATTGCCAAGTCCTCCATCCTTCTGGACGTCAAGCCGGTAAGTGGGAGGCTTTTTGGAAGGGAGGCCTGGTTGGCATTCCCACATGCCCGGCCCACACTCACCCCCCCTCCCTTCTGTGTTCCTCCGGCCCACAAAAGCCGCGTGGATCCTGCACCCATCCTCTTAAGGCGAGAAACCAAAATTCCATTTTTCTGCAAGTTCCCTGCCGCAGGCCGGTGGTGGTGGGGGAAGCGGGCGGGCAGGAGATGGGACAGCATCCTGCCAGCCACAACGGGCTGTGTAGAGGCCTCACGGGGCATCCACGTGGCCTGTTTTTGGCCGGCAGAGTGCTACCGGACGCTGTGGAGGCTGAAAACGTGCTGCGCAGGGGTTCATTTTGGCCAGCAGAGGTACCGCGGGCCCGTCATTTGATATTTTTCCAGGCTGGCCCCAACCTGTGGACCTTGAGTTTGGCACCCGTGCTTTAAGGGCAGAAAAGCAGGTGCCCCTGGCTCACCCAATTGTGATCTCAGCTCTTGGCAACCACCTGCAGTCCTTCCTTGCCGGCTTCTTCAACAGAGAAGATTGCAAGCAGCAATCTGCATAGGGCACACCGCCTCCTTTCCCAAGTTCCTATCTTTCTGGCACACAGCAGGTAGGGGAGCTGGCGCACTGGGCCGGAGAAAGGAAGCACGGATCGTCAGGATCCGAACTCCAGCCTGCCGGTTCTGTGCACGGAGGTGAAGCTGCCTGCCCTCTTTCGGCAGGCAGCTCTTTTGCTCTGAGTAAGGAGCCGTGCTTAGCGACCGCACCTGGATGAGCCAAGACTTTGGTCACTAAGTGAGGTGATTATGTGGACATCACGCTTAACCGCTCACATAAATTATGACAGTTAATGGGCAGGCTCCATTACGGTCGTAACTGGAGGAAAGCGTATAATTTGTTAGTTGGAAAAGTGGCTCCCAGATTCCTCCTGATTTTTCCATTACATTTCTGCTGGAATTTGGATATTTCTGTTGGAATTATGGAGGGGCGCGATGGCTGAGCGGTTAAAGATGCTGAGCTTGTCAGCAAGAAAACCGACAGCCTGGGTTCGAGACCCGAGGGCTGCGTGACAGGGTGAGCTCCCGTTCCTCGCTCCAGCTCCTTGCTCTACTTAGCAGTTCAAAAGCATGCAAACATGAGTAGGTACCATCGTTCCGTGCACCTTTGGGATATAGATAGAATAGAATAGAATTCTTTATTGGCCAAGTGTGATTGGACACACAAGGAATTTGTCTTGGTGCAAATGCTCTCAGTGCACATAAAAGAAAAGAGACATTCATCAAGAGTCAAGAATCACAAGGTACAATACTTAATGATAGTCATAGGGTACAACAAGCAATCAAATCATACTAGGAAACAGTCAATATAAATCATAAGGATACAAGCGACAAAGTTGCAGTCATACAGTCACAAGTGGGAGAGGATGGGTGATAAGGAGTGGTGAGAAGATTAATAGTGATAGTAGTGCAGACTTTGTAAATAGTTGGATAATGTTGAGGGAATTATTTGTTGAAGCAGAGTGATGGCTTTCAGGAAAAAACTGTCCTTGTGTCTAGTTGTTCTGGTGTGCAGTGCTTTATAGCGTCGTTTAGAGGGGGGGAGTTGAAACAATTAATGTCCAGGATCTGAGGGGTCTGTAGGTATTTTCACAGCCCTCTTTTTGACTCGTGCAGGATATACAGGTCCTCAATGGAAGGCAGGCTGGTAGCCATTGTTTTTTCTGTAGTCCTAATTTTCTCTGAAGTCTGTCTCTGTCCTGTTGGGTTGCAGAACCAAACCAGACAGTTATGGAGGTGCCGATGACAGACTCAATAATTCCTCTGTAGAACTGGATCAGCATCTCCTTGGGCAGTTTGAGCTTCCTGAGTTGGCGCAGAAAGAACATTCTTCGTTGTGCTTTTTTGATGAACATTTTTTATGTTAGGTGTCCATTATAGGTCTTGTGATATAATAGAAACTAGAAATGTGAAGGTCTCCGCTGTTGATGTTGTGTTGTATTGTAAGAGGTGGAAGTATGGGAGGGTTTCTTCTAAAGTCTACCACCGTTTCTACAGTTTTGAGTGTGTTCAGTTCCACGATGGCCACAGGACCACAGAAATTGTCTTTGGACAATGCTGCCTCCCTCAGCCAAGCAACAAGATGAGCACCCAGAGTTGGATAGGAGTAGACAGGGGAAACGCTTGCCTTTTATTTCTGCTGATCTAAGGGACCCTGGTGGTTCCTTAACCGGGTGTGCAAAACATACTGTTTTGGAACAGGCCATTTAGGGGATCGTTGCAACATGTCTGTTGCCTTCCCAGACCGAGACTTTGCAGGGATACTCTGAGGGCTTTCTTTTAGGCAATCTTCTGGAACAGTAAGTCAGGGGTCCCCAACCACCGGGCCCCGGACCGGTACCGGTCCGTGGATCATTTTGTACCGGGCCGCCTATTTTGCTTGGGCGCCGCCATCTTGTTTCGACGGCGCTTGAGAAAGTGCTTCCGGGTGGGCTTGTCGGTCGTCGGTTGGAAAGCGGCGTTTGGGTGCTGAAGGAATCCTCGCGCCTTAGTTTCGTCGAAGGGGGGGGGGTGGCTTCGAACGAAGAGCCGTCCTGATGGCGGTGGAGTCTCGCGTTACTCAGAAGGAGATTAAGAAAGAGCCCGAAAAGCCCATCGACCGCGAGAAGGTACAAAGGAGGAGTTGAAGGTGGTGGGGAGAAGTGGGGGATGGCTGGCTGGCCGGTCGCTCGGCTCGCCTTGCCTTGGTCGTGCGTGCTGATGCCGGTACCGGTCCGTGGATCATTTTCTACATTTTGTACCGGGCCGTGGCACAAAAAAGGTTGGGGGCCACTGCAGTAAGTGGTTCGGGAATGCTCTCTGCACGCCAGTTTCTTAATGTTCTCTCTCTCAGTGGCTTTCCGTTCCCTTTTGGCTTTGGGTAGCTGCAGAAAGAGGAGACACATTTGTACAGCAACATTGTAATTTAATTCGTTGGGCAGACTTTGGATGCCACAGATAAAGTGGTAGACAAATTGCAAGAGGCTCAGTTGCTTATGCACAGCCGATGTTTGTAGGACTCCTATCCAAGGGAAGGTGAAAAGGGAATGTTTTGTTTAGCGCAGAGGAGCTTCAAGATGGCTGGGGGATGTAGGACAGGGGCCTCCAACCGTGGCCGCTTTAAGACTTGTGGACTTCAACTCCCAGAATTCCCCAGCCAGCAAAGCTCTAGTTTCTCTGCTTTCTCTGACTGTGATAGTCATGACCCCGTTGGAGCCTGAATCCGCAGGGGAGGATATGCCAGCGCTATGGCCGATGAAGACTGAGAGGACAGCTTCGTTGGCTTTGGAGGAATGGGGGGAGGAGCAGGACAGGCATCCCCGGACCCCTCGGAGGAGCGGGGGCAGAACAACCGAGTGGGCAGGAAGTGGAGATAAAGAACCACAAAGCTCAGGCAATGAGCAAGGACTTGTCTCCTCCTGATCCCTGAGCACAGAGAGTGGAGAGGAGGCAGGAACAGTGCAGGCCAACCCGACAACTCGGGAGGAGAGCGCCCCGCCCCTCTTCATAAGGCACACCTGGGGACTGAGACTTAAGGAGGCGCATTGGGAGGGATATTTGTCGGGAACAGACGCTGATTTAGTGGAGTTTGGTGTGCCATTGTCGACTTTTGGAGTTTGCTGGACTTCTTGACTTCTTCCTTGGTTCCTGGATTCATTGACTTATTCCCTTGCCACACTGGGCTTCTTGCCTTGAGGCCATTGTACTAACAGCGTTTTGCTGGACTACTTGCAGCCAGAGGCTGCTGTGTGTGTGTGTGTGTGTGTGTGTGTGTGTGTGTGTGTGCGTGTGTGCACTTTGCTTTGGGGCTTGCCAGAAACATGGGAGTGTTTGAGGGAAAATTGGAGCAATGAAGGGGCAGTTTGAACTATCCACTCACTGTGTTGCCTCCGTGCCTTGCCCTGGGTCATCACAGTGATTCAAAGTGGCAAAGAGACACATCGCACCTGGGGCTGTGGGCAGTGCGGGAGGCAGATCATGGCTGTCAGGCTCCCTCTGCCTGGCTGGCTGGCTGTGGAATTCTGGGTTTTGAAGTCCTCAAAGTCATAAACGTTGCCAAGTTTTGAAGCTCCCCATGTTGGAGATAACCAGGCTGAGCCTGAAGGTGGGGTCAAATGCATCATTAGTCTGGAGACCCTACACCCTAAAAGTCCACCACGCCCTTCCGTCCTTGAAGTCCATTCACTGTTTTCTGCCTTGACCATGAAATAGATCAGATTCTGGTGTGCCCTGCACAGAATAAGTAAATTCACAGTGCTTTTGATCCCTGTCCTGCTCTCTTGGTTTCTCGTGCCCAAAAGAGCACTATCATTTCATGCAATGACTAAATTGGTGGCTGATTAGACAATTAGCTGTCAGGGCTCCGGCAGTCACCCCCATTTAAATCATGAGTCTCGAGCCAAACTTCCAAAACTTTAAAAAAAAGATTTATTGGGAGTTAACATGTCCGGCACTGCCTGGGTGTAGCCGACTCTGAGGCACATCATCCATTGTCATCCTTGACCCCGGTTTCCCACCCCCACCCCCTACGTGTATCGTAATTCATATTCTCCAATGGGACACATCCATAGCCAAGAGTCATCAATCATGCTCTCCAGTTGCGGCAGAAACTTCGGTCACCTAGGTATTATCTTTGAAAACATTAATGGGATGCGCTTTCGGTTTGCAAGCTGCTGCACTGCTCCACCCCCCCCCCCTTTCTGTTGGCAACTCTAAAAAGACCAGAGAAATATTTTATAAGTTGACATTAGTGTCCTTTGGAGAAACAATTATTTCCCTCACTTTTCCCTTTATTTCTGCTTGCAAATCTGCCTCGCTTTTATCCCCCCTTAGCTAGCTGTGTGTTTGAAGTCCCCTCTTTCTCACTTCTCCCCCCCCCCCTCCCCTTCCTCGTTTCTAGTGGGACGATGAAACGGACATGGCCAAAATGGAGGAGTGTGTCCGATCTGTTCAGGTAGATGGCCTCGTCTGGGGGGCTTCCAAACTGGTCCCGGTGGGCTACGGCATCAAGAAACTCCAGATCCAGTGCGTGGTGGAGGACGACAAAGTCGGCACAGACATCCTGGAAGAGGAGATTACCAAATTTGAAGATTATGTAAGTTTTTCAAAGGTGGTTGTTGTATTGCTGTCGGATGGGCCACCGTGAAGTTCTACCAAAGCGAGTAAAAGGCTTTTGAGTTATAAATCAAATTATAAAGCAGGGAATATCTGGAGGGAAGAGGGCTTATATGCCAAAGGTTCTCTTGCAGAGATCAGAGATTCTCTCAAATTACCTCTGATAATCTGTAGAACGGGGATCAGTAATCTTCTACGCACACACACGCACACACACATCCCAGGACCAGTGGCCAGGCTTACTGCTGCTTTCACAGATCTGGGCATTTTCTAGTTCCTGGGTCACCTCTGGCTCTTTAGCCTTTGCCTGTCTGGCTCGCATAGATTGCTTTTATTTTGATGATGTAAATGAGGATTCAATCACCCAGGCCAAAAGAATTCTTTAAAAGATCAAATCATGGCAACTGGAGCAAAGTTTATTCCAATGGAGATATGTCATTACTCATCCAAGTAACTTCTTCGGTCAAAATAAAAAAAAATTGGGGCAGGTAGAAAGAACGGTTGGAAAAAAGACGGTTGCAGGAACTGGGCACAGCTAGTCCAGTGAAGAGAAGGACCAGGGGAGACATGATAGCAGCCTTCCAATATCTCAGGGGCTGCCCCAGAGAGGAAGAAGGCGGTCAAGCTATTCTCCAAAGCACCTGAAGGCCAGACAAGGAAGAATGGATGGAAACAGATTAAGGAGAGAGATTCAACCTGGAAATAAGGAGAATAATCAACCAATGGAACAGCTTTTGCCTTCAGACATTGTGGGAACTTCATCCCTGGAGGCTTTCAAGAAGAGACTGGACTGCCACCTGTCAGAAATGGTGTAGGGTCTCCTTCTTGGATGCGGGGGTTGGACTAGATGACCCACAAGGTCCCTTCCAACTCTTGTTAGTCAGTTAAATCTGTTAAACCAATTCTTGCCATACAGATTGCAGGGGGTTTCGTCATAAAATGAAAAGCAACATGAAAACAAAGTTTCAATCATCCAGGCCAAAAGTATCTCAAAAGGTGAAACAAAACAGTTTTTAATAAACTTTGATCCAGTGGCCATGATCTAACCTTTTAAGGTATTTTATTTTGGGAAGGCAACTGCTTTTATTATTGTTTTTCAATTCTATGCCTACATGGGGACCTGTGCACCCCCACAGTCTTAGTGGTTCACCCTTCCACAACAGTCCCAGTTTCTCATATGGGGAGAATAATTGCCTACTCCAGCTCTGTCATAATTTCCTGCTCCTCTGTCTCACATCTGGGCAGGGAACACGTTGAGTTGGCTGCTCAGTGCCATGACCTCAAGAACTTCCGAACAGTCCTCTCTCTCTCCCCCTTACACAAGCTGGGTGGATAAATTCTTTTTGGAGACTATAGGTTGGATTATTTCAAATGATAAGGTCACATCTATCAGTTGTGGGAGCGCCATTACTTGAGACTTTCAAGAAGAGATTGGACTCCCATCTGTCAGAAATGGTGTAGGGCCTCCTGCTCGGGCAGGGGGTTGGACTAGATGACCTACAAGGTCCCTTCCAACTCTGATTATATCTTATTATCTGACCCATGGGCCGGAGGTCACCAACCTTGTTCCAGGGAGATTCAGCAGCCAGAAGTACACAACATTCTCTCTCCCCCAAATCATAAAAGATCAGAGATTTTAAATTACCTGATAGATATTAGACCAGGAGTGTCCAACCTTGGCAACGTTACGACTTGGACTTCAACTCCCAGAATTCCCCAGCCAGCTTTGCTTGTTGAAATCCACAGGTCATAACATTACCAAGATTGGACACCCCTGTTCTAGGACCGTGCATTTAAATTGCATGCTCGTAACGTCATAGCTGTGTTCGCTCATTTATTTATTTATTTGTTAAATGTATTTCCCACCTGTCTCGCCACGGGGGCGACTCCAAGCGGCTTACAACTATAAAAAGGAACAAAAACGAAAAGACATTGTAAACAGAACGGAAGTAAAACAGCAGAACAACAAAGTAGACATTGAGAAATCAGCCCAACTAGAGTAGATAACATCAGTGTGCTAATCAAGGGGTCAATTTGTAGGCTCGGTTGTGTTCTGTAAACCCAGCTCCTTTTGTAGGCCCTTATTCTGTGTGTCATGAAATCAAGAGGGCTCAGACAGCCATTAGGGCATTTTGGTTTTTCTCCTGCAAATACCGTGTGTTCTCCGAAAATAAGACCCTGTCTTATTTTTTTATTTTATTTTTTTGCCACCAAAAAAAGTGGCACCAGGTCTTATTATGAGGGGGATGCCATCCACTGACTCACCTCACTTGTGCATGTCACCCCTGGCTTCCTTTTTGCTGTCAGAGGCCTTCAGGAGCTTCTTCTCTGACTGGCAAGGCTTTCCTGAAGGCCTCTGCAGCTGATAGGATCGATCCTGAGCTTTCTTATCAGCTCCGGAGGCTTTCAGGAAAGCCTGGCCAGCTGCAGAAGGAATGGGCCGGCAGGGCAGGTGTTGGGGTGTGCAAGGCCTGGCTACAACTGCCCAAAGGTAAGTAGTAGGGCAGCTCTACCACTCCCCCATCCCCACTCTATCTTAATTTTTACCCGTCCACTCTGGAGTGGGTGGGATCTTAATTAGGGCTTATTTTGGGGAGTAGGGCTTATATTGGACACCCGTAAAAATCAAGCTAGGGCTTACTTTTCAGGGTAGGTTGTATTTTCGGAGAAACGGTATTATCCCTTGCCTTACTGTTATCTCAGGAAATGCTTCATGCATAGAATTCCGTTCCCAGTGTTGCTAACTGAATTCACCCAAGTCACTAAAAACCTTTATCAGGGTGCCGTTTTTATTAAGGCCTTCGACAATGTTAGGTCCAAATCAGACCAGGGTTTGGCTTAGCACAGTTTGTCGAACTCTTTGAGTCCCAACGAGGGCCCGTCATACTTGTTCCTGACTGCTGAGTTTTGCCCCAAATAACGCCCCCCCCCCCCTCTTTCTGGTGCCCTCAGGGTTGAGGTCTCGCAGTCGCACCTCGTGGGTTTTTCAGCCGCTTCCAACCACAGTTAATGTTTTATTTAGTGTGTGGCGATAGTTCAGGACTGGGAAACGGAACCAGAAGTCATTCCTACGCTGTTCACTTCACTCAGCAAAGATGAGGATAACGGAATCACAGAGTTGGAAGGGACCTTTGAGGTCTTCTAGTTCAACCCCTTTCTCAAACAGGACACCCTATATTTTTACAGGCAAATGACTGTCTAAAGCAGGGGTCTTCAAACTTGGCAGCTTGAAGATTTGTGGACTTCAACTCCTAGAATGTTAGCTCAGGAATTCTGGGAGTTGGAAGCCCACAAGTCTTCTAGTTTGAAGACCCTTGTTCTACAGAGTGAGATCTGTCCACTCCCTCTGTAATGTCTCCTTGCTGGCTAGGCATATAACTGAAGAATGTATACAGGTTGTCCTTGATTTAACGAACACAATTTATTTTATTTTATTTTTTAATTTATTCATCAAATAAAAATTAACACATGCCAATGGTTTAGACAGTTCCTTCCTTCTCCTTAAGGCAGAGGTCTCCAAACTTGGCCAAGTTTAAGACTTGTGCACTTCCAACTCCCAGAATTCCTCCTCCAGTCACGTTAGCTGGGGAATTCTGGGAGTTGAAGTCCACAAGTCTTAAACTTGGCCAAGTTTTGAAGACCCTTGGTCTAAAGAATCAAAGAAATGGAGGTAGTTGTGGAGGGAATGAGAGACTAAAAGATATGAAGAATGGTTGCAGGATTTGGGTATGGCCAGTCTAGAGAAAAGAAGGACTGGGGGCGGGGGGGGGGGGAGCATGGTAGCAGTCTTCCGGTATTTGAGGGGCTGCCCCAAAGAGGAGGGGGTCAACTTATTTCCCAAAGCACCAGAAGACAATCAATGGATGGGAACCAATCAAGGAGAGAAGCAACCTGGAATTAAGGAGAAACTTCCTAACAGTGAGGACAATTAACCAGTGGAGCTGCTTGCCACCAGAAGTTGTGGGTGCTCCATCACCGGAGGTTTTAAAGAAGAGATTAGACAACCATTGATCTGAGTTGGTATAGGGTCTCCTGCTTGAGCAGGGGGCTGGACTAGAAGACCTCTGAGGTCCCTTCCAGCTCTATTTCTGATTGAACATGGGAAAGAAAAGTGTCTCAAATGGGTACTGTTCGTGTTTGAACCATGCGCACCCTGGCCAAAGTTCCTTTTAGGCATCCATTGCCCAAATCCCTTCTACACGAACCTCTGGATGCCTGAATGAAATTAAAGGCCTCGGGATCTCCGGGTCTCCGCCGTGCAAACTTTTCTCACCCCTGTCTTTTGCCTTCCAGGTGCAGAGTGTTGACATAGCTGCTTTCAACAAGATCTAACGGCAAACCTTTTACCCTTTCCAAAGCTAATAAATGGTTAAGAGTTGGAGAGCCATGCTGGGGCCTTCTTTTTCCCTGCTTCGAGTTCAGAGATTGTGTCGCTTCGGCTGAATTAGGAAGCCGCCTCGGGGGCGCCTGGTGTCAAACCCGAAACTGACATATATGTGTAGCCATTTTTAGTTAGGCTCGGTATATATTATTTTTCTTCCTTTCTCTTTGGCAGTCATGGGGGAAAGTTTTCGGGCTTGCCACATTCCTAAGCGGGGGAGGAGTGGAGATAGAGTTGTATAGGATAGGTCAGTGGTCACCAACCAGTGGACCGGGGACCACTGGTTGTCCGCAGAGAAAGGTCACCCCTCCCCAAAGCAATCCAGACTGCGTGGGAACACAAGGCTGCGCCGCCCACACGGCCCGCGGGAACACAAGGCTTGCGTCGAACAACACGAGGTAGTGAGGAGAGAGGGAAAAGGGCGGAGACGGAGAACTTGCCCACACGCCTGGCCTGGCCACCGGGCTGCTTCTTTCCACTTCTTTCTTCTTCTGCTTTTGGCTGCATGCAAGGAAAGCAGCAAAGGTCTTTCTTTCTCTCCCTCAAACTCCGCCAGAAATGAGTCTTTGGGACCCTGCAAGGCCTCCTTCTCCAAGAGGCTGCGCCAAGTCTCACAAAGACTCATTTCTGGCGGAGTTTGGGGAAGAGAAAGAAAGACTTCTGCGGCTTCTGCTGCTTTCCTTGCATGAAGCCAAAAGTCTCTCTCTCTCTCTCCCCCTGAGAACGGATCTGGAGACGGGATCCTGCGATCCCAAATAAAGAATGATCGATTGGTAGGAAAATGGGGTGGGGAATTTTCCTGCAGACTTATCTTTAGGGATTTTCCCAGGGTCTCTGGTCTGCAGGCTTTAAAATTATGTGTTTGGTGGTCCCTGAGCTCCAAA
Source organism: Notechis scutatus (assembly GCF_049901735.1). Lineage (NCBI taxonomy): Eukaryota > Metazoa > Chordata > Lepidosauria > Squamata > Elapidae > Notechis > Notechis scutatus. Next base: position 208,359,332 of record NC_142011.1, read on the forward strand.
AGGTTGGTGACCCCTGGTCTAGGTGATTCTTATTCCCGTGGGAAAATGAGCTGACCGTGGGAAAATGAGCTGACCATGTTCAGGCCCTTGAGGTGGAGATTTATGACATCAAGCAACGTTGAATTACTTCTATTGGAGAATTTGACTTGGGGGGGTGGTGTTTCTAACTTCTAATATTGTGGGGTAATTCCAGGTTGTGTCAGATCCGGAATTGCCACGGCCATTTGCCAATTTGATGCTTTCCTAAATAAAAGAAATTGTCTTGAAAGATGGACTTTGCTTTTCTTCTTAGAATGGATTTCATCCCTTGGAACCTTGACATTATTCCAGATCTGACACAACCTGGAATTACTCTACATAATATTGGAAGTTAGAAACAACCCCCAAAAGTCACCCTTCTCCAATAGAAGTAATTCAACGTGGCTTGATGTCATAAATCTCCCACCTCAAATGCTCCCTTCCAGAGTTCGCTCATTTCACAAGCGGCGTTTGGCTCCGCCCTTCTGCACCCAACTGTTGCGCCACCATGGAAGGAAAGGCCCCCCCTCTTCCCTAAAAAAAAAAAAAGGATTTGAGAGAGGAATTAAGTACAGGGGCTCCTCGACGTACAACCCACCATTGAGCCCTGAATTTACACTGTTAAACAAGGCAAGCGTTAAGGGGGTTGTGCCCCACCCTTTTATAAACTTTCTTGCAACAGTCAAGTGAATCTCGGCAGTTGTTAAGGGAGTCACGGAGTTGTTAAGCCTCCTGTTCCTGTGCAAGAATGTGTGTTCTATTGGCTGTTCTCAGACTCCCATGGGGCCATGTAGGGGTTATCTAGGGGTCATAGCTGGCTCCATAGGCAAAGTACAAACCCTAGGTGTTTGAGTTAAGTTTGGTTGCGGTTTGGAAGGGGATGCAATGTCCTTAGGACAGTGATGGCTAACCTTTTCAGCTTGGTGTGTCGAAAATCGGGAAAAAGTGTAGCCTTCCTCGGGTCGTGTGTCACTTCAAGAAATATCAATAATTTGGTTTATGACGGACTGGGCTGGGGTGATCACACAGGGCTGTGAAACTCGTCTCCCTGGTCTCAGGGCTGCAGGTGCAGGATGTGGGGATCGGAAGGCCACCTTACAGGGCTGTGAACCTCATGGATCTCCTTTCCTCCTGCAGCGTTCCTGAGGTAATGAAACTGACAAATCTCAGTTTATGGCGGTTAAAACTGGTTCTCTGCTGCAAAGATCTCGCGGCAGCATTGGTGACACCACGCCTCCACGCAACAAGCAGGGAGCAGGGATTGGAGCAGAGCACAGGCAGCCTCTAAATGTGCAGGTTTTCCCACACCAACAGGCGTGTCAGTCAAAGTGCCTCGGCGTGTCACGAGTGACACGCGTGTCATAGGTTAGCCATCACTGCCTTAGGAGATTACGCAATGTATTGAGCTCTGCATCTTCTAAATGGTAGTGGGTTAATCCCATGATGTCCACGTCTTAATCCCATCATCCTGGAGCTGAAGATCTTGTTTCGTAGATAGGCTGGCCCAGTCTGATTCTTGAGTTTCTGCCTCCCTTAAGATATTTAATTTATCTTTTAGGGGAAATATTTTATCCTGCCTTTTTGAATATTTCTCAAAATATTTCATTCTTCTGGGGTCAGGGGCTTCCCACAATCCATAATAATATTATCAATACTTAGAATCAATCACAAGAGTAATGAAATAACCATCAGACCGAACAGGTAATCAGAAAAAACTAAAAACCGAGGCTTTGCAATGCCTAATTAATCTTACCACAATTTATTGGGTAAAATCACATTGGGCTGACTTCTTCTTTCCATTTATTCTGTCTCGTCCAGGTGCAATTTATGATGTCTATTTGCCTGTCTTGCCTTTATCCAAACTCTCATAAATCAATACCTATTTTAGAAACTGCTTCCAAGTCTCCCTCACAAAAGGGACTTTGGCCGATGTACAGATAAAAAGGCAGAAAAAACACAATACAAAAAAAATGTAAACCAGAGGTTAAAATTCAGCATGAAACGTTAATGAGAAGCCTGGCTACAGGGGTGCTATCCTGCCAACTCCTCCGAGATGCCAGGGCCAGGATTTTGCAGGCTGCCCAATTCCACAGCCACTCACACAAACAAAACAAACTTTCAAATAAAAAATAGAAAGTACAGGATATTAAAAAAAAGAAAAAAAAAAGAAAGAAATCAAGAAACCCCCTCCAAATGCAGCCAATGAGCAACGGAAGGGGACTGATCCTCCCCCATCCTGGACCAGTACCTGGGGTAGCTACTAGGTCAGTGATGGCAAACCTTTTTGTTGTGGTGTGCTGAAAGCACATGCTTGTGTGTGCTGGCACCCACAATGCAATGCTTACCCCGCCGTGCACCTCCCAGACAATTTTTGGCCCATTTGAGGCTGTTTTCGCCCTCCCGGAGGCTCGAAGAAAGCCTCTGCAGCCTTGGGAGGCCGAAAAACGGGCCCGTTTTAGCACTTCCGGTATTTCCAGCAGGCCCATTTTTCGGCCTCCCAAGGCTGCAGAGGCTTCCCTCAAGCCTCTGGGAGGGCGAAAACGCCCTCAAACGGGCCGAAAGTCGTCTGGGAGGTGCACACGTGCGCAGTGCAGGTATGTTTGTGCCATAGCTTTGCCATCGTGGCACTAGGTCCTCACTTTGTGGAAAGGGGGATGCAAGTCTCCAAGGAGTGGGCCCCCTCCATGGGACCTGCCCCTGTGAGTGCTGTGCCCACCCCCGGACCGGAGTGACCTGGAGGGGCCCGACTAGCTGACCTCACCAGGGGCAGGAACCAAGGAAGGGGCAGGTACAGGCAGTCCTCGACTTAAAACAGTTTGCTAAGCGACCAATGTTACAAACACATCCTGAGCGTTTTTCACACCATGGCAGCATTCCTGTGATTTATTATTCGGCTGCTTGACAACTGACTCAGGTTTATGACGGCCACCGTGTCCTAGGGGGAAGTCATGTGATCCCCTTTGGCAACCTGACGAGCGAGCCAGATTCGCTTAACCCTGTGAGGAATTTCACACCTGTGCTGGTTCACTTCAACGTGGCAAGAAAAGTCGTAAAATGGGACTCAACTCGCATTCACACATTTCTCCAAATGGCCACCGAAAATGTCGGGGTCTTAAGTCAAGGACTACCTCGTCTCAAGAAGGCCGGGTTCTATGAGGAAGGGGAAGGTGCGCAGTGAACCCCGGACAACCCACTCCCACATCTGTCAGCGCAGCTATTGAATTCCCGGCAGGGGAGCCCCCTCCCCACACCGAGCAGCCGTAGCTCCGTGGGGCACCGAGGAGCTCCGGGTGCCATCGCGATGCCCTCGTCCCAAGGAAGGTGGGACCGTCTCCACTCCAGGGCTTCTTCCCCCGTCCCCCCAGGATCTGTTGCCATGGCCTGGGGAGGGGACCATCAACCAGCTTTCAAAGTGACAAAAGTTTAGTCTTCATTTGTCTATTCTCTCCATTATTACTTTCTTCGATACTATTCTCTCTTTTCCATTCCTCTCGTTTCTTCTTTATTATTCTATCCTATCGTATCCTATTCTCTATCTTCTCCATTCCTCTCTTCTTTATTATTCTCTTCTATTACCTATGTTCTGTTCTGTTTTCTATTATCTATTCAGTTTTCTATTTTATTTTCTATATTCTATTTTCTATTTATTCTAATCTTTATTCTGTTTTTGGTTCTGTTCTGTTTTCTAGTCTGCTAATTTTCATTCTTTTCTGTTTTCTATTCTATTTTCTAATCTTTATTCTTTCTATTCTATTCTATTCTTTCTTCTCCATTCCTCTTCTTTATTGTCCTATTCTGTTTTCTATTCTATTCTCTAGTTTATTTTCTATTCTTCTCCATTCCTCTCTTTTTATTATTCTATTCTGTTTTCTATTCTATTCTCTATTTTATTTTCTATTCTTCTCCATTCCTCTCTTCTTTATTATCCTATTCTGTTTTTATTCTATTTTCTAGTTTTTCTATTCTTCTCCATTCCTCTCTTATTTATTATCGTATTCTGTTTTCTATTCTATTCTCTAGTTTATTTTCTATTCTCCATTCTTCTTTATTATCCTATTCTTTTTCTATTCTATTCTCTTTTATTTTCTCTTCTCTTCTAATCTTTATTCTATTTTCTAGTCTATTCTTCTCCATTCCTCTCTTCTTTATTATCCTATTCTGTTTTCTATTCTATTCTCTAGTTTCTGTTGTCTTCTAGCCTTTATTCCATTTTCTTTTCTCCTTCATTCCTCTCTTCTTTATTCTCCTGTTTTCAATTCTATTTTCTGTTGTCTTCTCTTCTAGCCTTGATTCTATTTTCTATTCTATTTTCTCTTCTAGCCTAGATTCTATTTTCTGTTCTCTTCTAGCCTTTATTCTATTTTCTTTTCTATTCTCCTCCATTCCTCTCTCCTTTATTCTCCTGTTTTCAGCTCTCTTTTCTCTTCTCTTCAAGCCTTTATTCTATTTTCTATTCTGTTTTCTGTTCTCTTCTAGCTTTTATTCTATTTTCTGTTCTCTTCTCTAGTTTATTTTCTGTTCTCTTCTAGCCTTTATTCTCTTTTCTATTCTCCTCCATTCCTCTCTCCTTTATTCTCCTGTTTTCAGCTCTCTTTCTCTTCTAGCCTTGATTCTATTTTCTATTCTATTCTCTATTCTATTCTCTAGTTTATTTTCTGTTCTCTTCTAGCCTTTATTCTCTTTTATTTTCTATTCTCCTCCATTCTTCTCTTCTAGCCTTGATTCTATTTTCTCTTCTATTCTCTAGTTTATTTTCTGTTCTCTTCTAGCCTTTATTCTCTTTTCTATTCTATTCTCCATTCCTCTCTCCTTTATTCTCCTGTTTTCAACTCTCTCTTCTCTTCTCTTCTAGCCTCGATTCTATTTTCTAGTCTCTTCTACCCTCTTCGATTTTTTCCAGCGTGTCCCCTTTCCACGCCCCCCCTCGAGCTCGGCTGGCCCGCGGGCGCCCGGCTGGCGGTGCGCGGGGAAGCGGCCCCCTTCCGTTCCGGCGCTACAAATGTCTCCGCGCGGAGGGAGGGAGGGAGGGAGTGGAGGGGGGGCGTGGCCTCCTTCCCCCCGTCCGGTGGGCGGGGCTTCCCCGCGTGCCCCGGCCGGGCGCAGAGCGAGCCATGGAGGCTCGGCGGGGCTGCTCCTCGCTGGCGCTGCTGACCGACCTCTACCAGTTCACCATGGCCTACGGCTACTGGCGGGCCGGCAGACACCGCCAGCCGGCCGCCTTCGAGCTCTTCTTCCGCCGCTGCCCCTTCCAGGGCGCCTTCGCCCTGGGCGCCGGCCTGGGCGACTGCCTGGCCTTCCTCCGCTCCTTCCGCTTCAGTCGGGCAGGTGAGGAGGGGTCTCAGGGAAGGGGGTGGGGGGATCGACCCTAAGACGAAGCCTTGTAGGCCTTTGCGGGGCCCCCTGGCCAACGCCACACGCGCCCTCCCTCAGTCCCTCGCGGGCGCTCCGGTTGGGAAGCCGGCTGGCCAGGCCATGTGTTTGCAAAGGGGGCGGCGTGAGAGGCTGAGCTTCGAGGGGTGGGGGCGTCCCCAAAGGTCTTGGGATCCCCCCTCCCTCTTGCATCAGCCCACCTTGCACCTAGGGCCGGGGCTCCTTTTGGGGGGGCGGGCTCTTCCCTACAGTAGGGGAATCTCCTGGTGGTCTCCCATCCCAGGGAAGAGCCGTTCTCCTAGCCTGAGGGGAGGGGGCGGGGGTTGAGGAAGGATTAGGTCTCAATGAAGATGAAGCCGGGTTAGGCGGGCACCCCGACCAACGCCACCCCTCCCTCAGTCCTGGCGGGCACCTGGTTGAGGAAGCGGGCTGGCCAGGCCATGTGTTTGCAAGGGGGCGGGCGTGAGAGGCTGAGCTTCGGGGGGTGGGTGGGGGGTGTCCCCAAAAGGTCTTGGGATTCCCCCCCCTCCCTCTTGCATTAGCCCACCTTGCACCTAGGGCCGGGGGCTCCTTTTTGGGGAGAGGGTAGCGGGCTCTTCCCTGCAGTAGCAGTGGGGGAGAATCTCCTGGTGGTCTCCCATCCCAGGGAAGAGCCGTTCTCCCTAGCCTGAGGGGAGGGGCAGGGGGGGTGAGGAAGGATTGGGTCTCAATGAAGAGGAAGCCGGGCTAGGCGGGCACCCCGACAAATGCCACCCCCTCCCTCAGTCCCTCGCGGGCGCCCGGTTGGGGAAGCCGGCTGGCCATGTATTTGCAAGGGGAGGCTGAGCCTCAGGTGGGGGGTCCCAAAAGGTCTTGGGATTCCCCCCCCCCGCTGCCTGTTGCATCAATCCACCTGCACCTGGGGGGCTCCTTTGGGAGGGGGTTCTTCCCTGCAACAGATCTCCGGGTGGTCTCCCATCCCAGGGATGAGCTTGATCCAACAGTCCCTTTGCTCTAAGGTGGGGGAGGAGGGGTTGGGGGGTGTGTGTGTCTCGGGAGGGGACTCTTAAAGACGAAGCCGGGTATTTGGGCACCCCAACAAACACCCCCTCCAAGGGCGCTCCCCCAGTCCTCACGGACACCCAGTGGAGAAAACCAGCTTGCCAGATCGTGTGTTGGATGGGAGGGGGCATGAAAGGCTGGGCAGGCTGAGCCTCGGGGGTCACGGAAGACACCCCCCCCCCAAGGTTCCCAAAAAGGACCTGGGATCTCCCCACCACACACCCTGCCTCTTGCATCAACCCACGTGCACCTTTATTGGGGGGGGGCTTCTTCCCTGCAGCAGATCTCCTGGTGGTCTCCCATCCCAGGGATGAGCTTGATCCAGCTAGGCCCTTTTCCCTAGCCTTGGGGGTGGGAGGGGGGGGCAGGATCAATGAATTGCAGCTTTAGGGGAAGGAGAGCCACAGGTGGGAATTGAACCTGCCTTCCGTGGGGGCAAGCCAGGGCCAGCTGCCCATCCAGATGTTTGTGTGTGTGTGTGCAGGGAGGAAGCCAGGCAGGCCGGCTGCAGAGGAGCTAATGCAATAAAACTTTTTCATTGCTAGCCCTATAAATCCCACATTGGCGCTAAAACACGCATAAAAAACCCTCAGAGGTTGGCTTAGGGCCAACTGCGCAAGGCAGCGTGCCTCAGTTTCCCTTTCTCTAAGTCAGGTGCTTTACGTGCTTCTCTCTCGCTCTCCTCTTTTTCTTTCTCTCCTCTTTTTCTTTCTCTTCTCTTTCTTCCTCTCCTCTCTCTCTCTTTCTCCTATCTCTCTCCTCTCTTTCTCTCCTCTTTCTCTCTCCTCCTCTTTCTCTCTCTCTCTCTTTCTCTTCTCTCTCTCTTTCTCTCTCTCTCTCCTCTCTCTTTCTCCTTTCTTTCTCTCTCTTTTTCTCTCCTCTCATCTCTCTCTCCTCTCTCTCTCTCTTCTTTCTCCTTTCTCTTTCTCTTTCTCTCCTCTTTCTCTTTTTTTCTCTTTTTCTTTCTCTTTCTCTCTCTTCTCTCTCCTCTCTTTCTCTCTCTCTTTCTCCTTTCTCTCTCTCTCTCTTCTTTCTCTTTCTTTCTCTTTTTCTTTCTCTTTCTTTCTCTCTCCCTATCTCTCCTCTTTCTCTCTCTCCTCTTTCTCTCTTTCTCTCTCTCCTCTTTTTCTCTCCTCTCTCTCTCCTTTCTCTCTCTTCTTTCTCCTTTCTCTTTCTCTCCTCTTTCTCTCTTTCTCTTTCTCTCCTCCTTTTCTCTCCCTTTCTCTCTCTCTCCCTTTCTCTCTCTCTCTCTGCTCGCTCTCTCTCTGAAAGAAATGATGCCTCCGGTTGGATCACAGCTTACGGCTGTTGGGGGAGGGGGGAGGAACAACGCCGTGGTGGAATCCGAATCTTGAGCGCACCCAAAGAGGTCATGCACGCATATTGGTTAACGGGGCATGCCTCAATGCCTGTGCACAATGTTGCTTTGCAACATTTTTTCAGGAAGCGCATCGTGGGTGCAAAAAAACAACAACAACCCAGTGCAAATTTAACCCTGTTTAAACTGTTCGACCACCTTCTCCTTTTTTTTTATTTTATTTAAAAAATTCTTTATTGAAATTCAAAATGTTAAAAAGTTGGCAAAATTCAAAATATTAAAAAGTTGACAATAATTCCTATAATAGAAGATGTATCAATACCTTTCAACATCATTTTCTTGACAGTACAATAAGTACAGTACATACTATTAATGCCCATCTTCTCCTATCCAGCTTTACGTCTGGCGCTCCTGAATATTTATTTTTATCATTTATTTATTTCTGGAGGCGGTCCTCGAATTACGACAGTTCGTTTGGTGACTGTTTAAAGGGGGTTAGTGGGCACTGGGAAAAAAGTGACTTGCGGACCATATTTTTCGCCCAACCGTTGCAGCCATCTCCACGGTCAAAATCCAGACACTTGGCAAACTTGACTCAGACTTGTGACAGCTGCAATGATTCATTTAACAACTGGCAAGAAAGGTCATAAAATGGGGCAAAAGTCACCTGTTTCACTTAGTGACAAGAATTTTGGGGCTCAATTGCGGTCGTAAGTCAAGGACCACCTGTATTCCATCTTTTTATTATTTCTATAAATAATTCAAGGTGGCGATGCTGGCTTTGGGATCAACTTCCCATTAACTTTAGACCAAAGACCTGTGCTTGTAAGAAAGGAAAAATGAGATAATCCTTAATTTAAAACCATCATCCAGCCCATAATTTCAATCGTATAGTTGCAAAATGGGCTGGCCAGACCTGATTTTAACAATCTCTTTGCAGCGGTCTAACTCTGTGGTCGTAAAACGAACCTGTTCTCTGTGAGACAGTTTTGGGCAGAAGTTGAAACTAAACGCCAGTTTCCTGCAAACACACCTTAAGTTGTGTTACGCTAAAAATAATTGTAAATGTGGGCCAAGTGGGCCAAGAAACAGCCGCGTGACCATGGGAGGGAGGTTCTTGGAGCTTCCAATCCCAAGTCATAAGGAGAAGAGAACAGAACAGAACATAGAACAGAAAATAGAATACAAAACAACAGAACAGAAAATAGAATAGAATTAGAAAGTAGAATGGAATAAACAACAGAGCAGAGCAGAAATAGAACAGAACAGAATAGAATAGAAATAAGAATAGAATGGAATGGAATGGAATAGAATGGAATAGATTGGAAGGGACCTTGGAGGTCATCTAATCCAACCCCCACTCAGGCAGGAAACACTATGCTATTTCAGACAAATGCCTGTCCAATCTCTTTTTTAAAAGTTCTGGAACATTCGAGACTTCTGGAGGCAAGTTGTTCCACTGATTAATTGTTCTCTTTATTTTTATTTATTTATTTTGTTTGTCAAGCATGCATGAGAAAACATACATTACATAATATACTGTATAAACATATAAGTATAAACAAAAGTAGCTTTTGGAAGGCCCGTCATAATTTTGAATGTGGACCCGTCGTAAGTTGAGGACTACCTGTACTTCATTTGGGATTGGTAGGTAAAGACACCGAGATTAAAAAAAAAAAAATCACAGAAAGAGATCATTAAATCAGGGTTTTTCAATCTTGGGAAGTTTTAAGGTGGATGGACTTTGACTCCCAGAATTCTGTAGCTGGGGATTCTGGGAGTTGAAGTCCAGCTATCTTAAAAGTGCAGCTATCTCCCTTTGGAAACACTGGCATTATTAAAGCACGCTTTGCAAATCCTGGCTACCTGAATATGTGAAGCTTGTGGTTTAAAGCAGGGATCCTCAAACTTGGCCACTTTAAGACTGGTGGACTTGTGAAATCCACCAGTCTTAAAGTTACCAAAGTTGGAGACCCCTGGTTTAAAGTATGGTGTGTGGATCCAATCTCTTCAGTTTCTCTCAAATTCCTTGATGGCCGTGAGGGCGAACCGGTGGCATGCAGAGCCCCTCTGTGAGCACATGCGCCGTTTCCCCAGCTCAGCTCTGCTGCGCATGTGTACCTCCCGCCAATCAACTGGTCCTCGCATCTCTGCGGGGCATGCTTGGGGTTAGTGGTGCGCGTGCAGGGGTCATGTACGCATGCGCAGGGCATGGGGGTGCCTGCACGGGTGTTGTGGCCTGCCAGTGGAGCTGGCAGCAGATTCAGACAGGGGGAACCTGGGCCAGACCTGGAGTCTGGGGAAGGCTCTGACGAGGGCTCTGGGTCGGAGGCAGAGATGGGGCCAGGGCCATCTGACAAGTTACCGGCTGCCTTCGGAGTCAGAGATCAGTGGGGAAGAAGAACAGCTGGAGCCTGTTCCCAATGTGTGTATGCACAGAGCTGCCAGAAGAAGGGAACAGCTGAGGAACAAGAGTAAAGCCACAGGTGAATGATGAATGGCCCCTCCCATAGGAAATAAAAGAGAAGTGAAAGGGGAATGATTTTTTTCAGGAGACAATGAGTTCAATTCATTAGGTCTGTTCCTGACCTCTTGCCAAGTCATTTCTGCTACAGCATGGCGTTTGGAAGCTATCGGCCTGGCAACTCACCCAGCCTGATCAAGGTCTGTAGTTGTGAAATCTCATGAAAGACTGTTTGCCGGGACTTTGCTGGAGAGGAATTCCCTTTAACCTGAATAAAAGGGGTTTTATTGGGATGAGGTGTCGGCTTCATGATCTTGGGAAGCCTCTGTCAGAACAGCCAGGTGTGTGTGTGTGTGCATTGCATTTTAGGGGTGCGTGCGACCCCCCCAAAGAAGAGGGGGTCCACCTATTCTCCAAAGCACTTGAAGGCAGGACAAGAAGCAACGGATGGGAAACTCATCCAGGAGAGAAGCAACCTGGAACTAAGGAGGAATTTTCTTGATTGGGAGAACAATTAACCAGTGGAACAGTCTGCCACCAGAAGTTGTGGGTGCTCCATCACTGGAGGTCTTTAAGAAGAGACTGGCCAGCCAGTTGTCTGAAATGGTATAGGGTCTCCTGCTTGAACAGGGGAGTGGACTAGAAGACCTCCAAGGTCCCTCCCAGCTCTATTCTGATTGATTGATCTTCTGTTTCTCTCCTCTTTCGGGATGAGATTCAATCATACTTGGAGAAGCCCTGAGATATTCCACTGGAAACCTGGAATTAAGGAGAAACTTCCTAACAGTGAGGACAATTAACTAGTGGAACAGCTTGCCTCCAGAAGTTGTGGAAGGCTGGACAGCCACCTGTCTAGAATTGTGTAGGGTCTCCTGCTTGAGCACGGGGTTGGACTAGATGTTCTCAAGGTCCCTTCCCAATATTATTCTGTAAGTCTTTGATGAGTGGAACAGCTTGCCTCCAGAAGGGCCCCCAACACTGGAGGTTTTTAAGAAGAGACCCGACGGTCATCTATCAGAAATATTATAGGTCTCCTGCGAGAACAGGGGGTTGGACTAGGTGACCTCCGAGATCCCTTCCAACTCCACTACTGTTACTGTACAACCAAGGGTCTAATGTGGCGTAGGAGCAACCTAGAACTAAGGAGAAAATTTCCCGACCGTTGAGAAAAATTAACCAGTGGGAAGACTTGCCTTCAAAAGTTGTGAATTCTCCATCGCTGGAGGTTTTTAAGAAGAGGTTGGGCAACCATTTGCTGACATACTAGTATATAGGATCTCCTGCTTGAGCAGGGAGTTGGACTAGAAGACCTCCGAGGTCCCTTCCAACTCTGTTACTCTTTCTATGATCATGTGTATCCTTCCCACCGAGCCCAAAGAAAATCCGGAATAGTACAGGGTCTCTTGAGCAGGGGGTTGGAATAGAAGACCTCCAAGGTCCCTTCAAATCCTATTATTCTATACCAGAGGTCCCCAAACTTGGCCACTTTAAGACTTGTGGACTTCCAACTCCCAGAATTCCTCCTCCAGTCATGTTAGCTCAGGAATGCTGGGAACTGGAAGTCCACTAGTCTTAAACTTGCCAAGTTTGAAGACCCTTGATCTATTCTATCTCTCTATCTATTCTATCTCTCTTTCTCTATGTATCTATTCCAAGGGTCTTCAAAATTGACAGCTTTTAAGACTTGTGGACTTCCAACTCCCAGAATTATTCCTCCAGTCACGTTAGCTCCGGAATTGTGGGAGTTGGAGTCCACAAGCCTTCAACTTGCCAAGTTTGAAGACCCTTGGTCTATTGTTTAGGGTGGTGCTGAATAAAGGACCACACCAGAAGGAAATTTAAAAAGTAACAACGTTCACCGGAACAGGACACTGGCCTTAAGTTCCTAAAAATGTCCCCATTCTGTGCAATGTTTTTAAATGGGCCCATTCACATGCCCCCCCCCCCCACTGTCAAATTTTAGGATCCTGCAACCAGCTTTTTTTCTGCCAAATTCCTCCGCATTCTTCATGTCCCTGTGTGTTCCCTCTGCTTTCGTTTCTCCGATTCTTTCCCCCCCCCCCCATAGATGTTTTGTTTATCTGTTATAAAATGTATGCCCCTCCCATCGCTTATCCAACAACCGGCGTGAGGAGATGGGGAACACTGGCTCATGACATAAATAGACTTGGCACTAAGCAAGGGACATTTTCTGCAGATTTCTGCTCACCCACTTCCATCGCTGTTTTCTAAAAAGCCTGCTCATATTTATTCTTTTCAGCTCTCTCTCTTTTATCCAGATCTTATTCAGGCTTTGTGATTCGACATCTGGCGCTTGGTATTCAGCCTCAGGTGCTGAATTGGGATTATTGCAAGATTTTTGCTGGCTGTGGGTGGGGAGTTTCTGGCTGGGCTTGTGAAGGCCGGGTGAAATTGGAAGGGGCCAATCCTGCTTTGGACAGAAATCTCCCTTGCAGATGGTTTGCTGACCTCCAACCAAACTGGGAGGTTGAGGCTCAGCCTCATGGCTTATGGTTTCCCTGCTCCAACTGTTCTCACTAAACCCACCTGAATTTGAGAAGTCCAAAAAAACTGGACACAATTTTCCAGGTGTGACCTGACTTATCAGGGAGGAGTAGAACTCGGAAGCTGTTCCAGTTCTTGCATTACATGGCCATATGATGAGTCAGAATAACCAGGTTGGAAGGGACCTCAGAGGACTTCTAGTCCAACCCCCTACTCAAGCAGGAGAGCCTACACCAGTGATGGCAAACCGTTTTGGCACCGAGTGCCCATTGTGCACATACCCAATATGCAACGTGTAACACACATTCACACGTTGTCATGCCCTTGTTAGAGTCGGACTCTGAGGAAGAGGAGGTACAGCCGACAGGGAGTGGAGGTGTGGTTCCGGAGGTTGTGGAAGAGGCTGGGGAAGGGCAGAGGCCGGCTGGGCAGTCAGAGGAAGACCCAGGCCCATCCCGTCTGCATCCTAGGGCACACAGGGAGGAACGGAGAAGGGAACAACTTGGCTTATGAGAGAGGAAGCGGCCATGATCCCCCTCATTGGTGGCAGCTGGGGAGAATAATATATAAGAGAGATGATTACAACACAGCGTTGCCAGAAGCAAAGCGTGTTTTATTTTGGGCTGAAGTTATCTTGGTTGGCGTCCTTCCAACAGACTCTGCCTTGTTATCTTCTTGAATTTGGTAAATACTTCTCCTGTCCCGTGGTGGAAATTCCTTCATTGTAGTTTGTTTTGGTTTTTTGTTTCACCTCTATCTGCTCATTAAGTTCAGGCTGTGTTGCTTTCTTTTGAAGACTATTTTTGAGTACGTTCATCTCCAACTGAGTATTATTGAACAGGGCCCCCCAAATTGGAGGCATTAAAGGACATTTATTTACATTTTGGATTTGGTTACGTTTGTGTTAACACTCTGGGTCATCACACACGTACACACCCATGCGTGTGTGCGCCCCTTTTGAATTTTGATCCTGTGACCATGGGGATGTTGCAACGGTCGTTAAGTGTGAAAAACAGACATAAGTCACTTGTTTTTAATGCTGTTGCAACTTCGGTCACTAAACAAACCATTGTAAGTCAAGGACTACCTATGTAGCAATATTAAAAAGTATTTTATTCCTCCCAAAATATTAAGATGTGGGTTCCTTTGGGTGCTACTTGTATCTTCCTGCCATCAGAGGTCCAAGTTGGGAGCGTGTCTCTTCCACACCAGGTGAGCCACTGAAAGGTGCTGTCATGCCCCCGGTGGAGACTGACTCTGAGGGAGAGGAGGAACACCCGACAAGGAGTGGAGGTGTGGCTCCGGAGGTTGTGGAGGAGGCTGGGGAAGGGCAGAGGCCAGCTGGGTAGTCAGAGGAGGACCCAAGCCCATCCTCTTTCCATCCTAGGGCACGCAGGGAGGAGAGGATAAGGGAGAGATGTGGTCTCCTTGGGAGGAGAGGGCCTTGATCCCCTTCATGGGCTGCAGCTGTGAGAACTGGTTAAAAGGACAGACATGCGTATGGGCCAGCGCTGGAAACAAAGCATGGAAATATCTCTAGTCTGTCGTTCCTCTCTTGAGTTTGGCGTCCTTCCCAGTGTGTGTTCCGATATCTGTGGACGTCTTCAAGCCCTTATCTTGCCTGGTTCCCTTAATTGCTTCAGTGTGGTTTGTGTTGTTTTTACTCTTTATCGTTTATAGGTATTTTTAGTTTAAACGGCATTTGCTCGTAACTGTTTGTGGGGGAGTTTTTTGTCTCCAGTCAAGGATATTTGGAGCTTTGAAGCAAAGTGAAGGAATAAAAGGGGGTTCCCCTGTTTTTGTGACTGTGTTTATTTTGTATCCCACCCGGGGTCATCACAGGTGCAGGTGTAAATCACAAATTGAGATGTAGCCACATCTGCTCTCCGCCCAACAGCTGGTTCTCAGGCTTGCCTGGAGATGTTGCAAGAGGGAGTCTTGTGTGGGCAGGTATCGTTGGCGGCTGAGATCGCCTTGGCTGCCCTTCCCAGCCTCTGGCACCCGTGCACTCACACACACACTTCTGAGGGAGAGGGTGTGGGCTTCCACTCGGGGCTGTGGAAAGACACATCTTTTAAGTGCGAGAGACTGCTGAGGCATGTTTGGAGGCCACACCGAGTAGCTTGCATGTCTGTGTGTGTTTGAAGGGAATGCCTGTAGCTCTGCTCCTTGGTGCTCCCTGAGCTTGCCTAGTTTCTTGCAGATGTTTTGTGATCCAAGTCGGGATAATCTTCAGTGCTGGAAGGGAGGGGAGGTTGGTGAAGAGGAGGAAGGGGAGGAGGAAGAAGGAAGAGAAGGAGGAGGAGGAGAAGAAGGAGAAGGGGAGGAGGAGGAAGAAAAGAAGGAAGGAGGAGGAGGAGGAGGGAGGAGAAGAAGAAGAAGAAGAAGAAGAAGAAAGAAGAAGAAGAAGAAGAAGAAGAAGAAGAAGAAGAAGAAGAAGAAGAAGAAGAAGAAGAAGAAGAAGAAGAAGAAGAAGAAGAAGAGAAGAAGAAGAAGAAGAAGAAGAAGAAGAAAAGAAGAAGAAGAAATAGTAGTAGTCATCTAGTCCAGGGGTCGCCAAACCTTTTGGACCTCAGGGACCACCAAAATCATAATTTTCAATCCCGCGGAACAGAGACCTTGAGAAAATCCAAAAAAAGTCTGCAGGAAAATCCCCCACCCATTTTCCTACCGATCGATCGTTCTTTATTTGGGATCGCAGGATAACGTCTCCAGCTCCACTCTCAGGGGAGAGAGAGAGACTTTTGGCTTCATGCAAGGAAAGCAGCAGAAGCCGCAGAAGTCTTTCTTTCTCTCCCCCAAATTCACCAGAAATGAGTCTTTGTGATTTTGGAGCACAGCCTCTTGGAGCAGGAGGCCTTGAAGGGTCCCAAAGACTCCATTTCTGATGAAGTTTGGGGGAGAGAAAGGAAGACTTTGGCTGCTTTCCTTGTGTGCAGCCAAAAGCAGAAGAAGGAAGAAGTGGAAAGAAGCAGCCCAGTGGCCAGGCCAGGCACATGGGGCGAGTTCCCCTTCTCCTCCCTTTCCCCCCTCCCCTCACTACCTCGTGTTGTTCACAATGCAAGCGACTCAAGCCTTGTGTTCCCGCGGGCCATGTGGGTGGCGCAGCCTTGTGTTCCCACGCAGCCTGGATTAGTTGCTTTGGGGGAGGGGGGGACATTTCTCTGTGAGCCACCAAACTTTTCTCACGGACCACCAGTGGTTGGCGACCACTGATCTAGTCCAACCCCGTACTCCAACAGGAAATGTTATACCATTCCAGACAAATGGCTGTATAATCTCTTCCTAAAAACCTCCGGTGATGGAGGAACCACAACTTCCGGTGGCCAGCTGTTCCACTGGTTAATGGTTCTCACCGTCAGGAAATTCCTCCTTAATTCCAAGTTGCTTCTCTCCTTGATGAGTTTCCCCCCCTTTCTTTTGTGAGCTTTACTTGGTCTTCTTCCCAGTCTTAAAAAGTTTCCCTTTTCAAGGGAAAAGTGTCTTTGATTTCTTACTTGGCTTTCTTTCGTTTCAGATATCGAGTACCTGAAGTCCGTCCTTCCTGCGACAACCGAGGAAGATTTCTTCGAATACTTGCACACCGTCGATGCCTCCGAAGTTTGCATCTCGTCTGCCCCGGAGGGTTCGGTTGTCTTCTCCAGGGTGGGTGCAGCTTTCGGCAGTGTCCCCCTGAGAAGGGGCAGCGTGAATATCCTTGTTTGTTCCAGAAGGACAGAAGGCTGGTCTTCTTTTGGCCTTGGGAGGAAAGGAAGGAAGGAGGAAGAAAAGGAGGCTGGGTAGGAAGGAAGAAGGGAGGAAGGGATAGAAAGAAGAAAGGGGGGGGAGGAAAGGAAGGAAGGAAGGAAGGAAGGAATAGGGAAGAGAGAAAGAGGACAGGGAGGGAAAGAGGGTGAGGAGGGAAAGGAAGGGAGGTGGAGGATGAAGGGGAGGATGGAAGGAAGAGGTGGGAGGGAAGAGAGAAGGAAGGAAAGGAGGGAGATGGGCGGGAGGATGGAAGGGAAGGAAGAGGAAAGGGGAAGAAGGAAGGAACAGGGAAGAAAGAGAGGACGGAGAGAGGAAGGAAGGAATAGAAGGAAGGAGGGAAGAGACAAAGGGGATGGAAGGAAAGGAGGGTGAGTGGGAAGAAAAAGGGAGGGAGGGAGGAAGAAGGGTGGGAGAAAAAGGTGGGAGGAAGGAGGGAGCAAAGAAAGGATGGGAGGAAAGGAAGATAGGAAAGAAGGGTGGGAGGAGGAAAGGAAGGGGGGAAGGAGAAGGAGGGAGGGTGGGAAGGAAGGAGGGAGAAGGAAGGAATAGGAAGGAAGGGATAGAGGAAGGAAGTAAAAGGGAAGGTGGGAAAGAAAGAAGAAGGAGGCGGGAAGGAAGGAAGGAGAAGGGATGGAGGATGACATGAAGGGAAGGGAGGATTGTTCATTTAACTAGCCCACAACTTCCACCCAGAAGGATGGTATGTTCTGAAGAGTGTCCCAAGGAGCCTGGCTGAGGTTGCCTAACTCCTCTGATGCTTCCCCTTCCCTTCTCTGATTCTGCTCACCCAGGTGCCGTTACTCCAGGTGAGAGGCCCCTTGTTGGTGGTCCAGCTTATGGAGACCACCCTGCTGTGCCTGGTGAACTACGCCAGGTGAGTCTAGGAGGTTTGGCGTGGTTTGGCGTGGTCCCAACCCCAACAAAAGGTTCCCTGTGTTGACCTAAAGCAGGGCTCCCCAAACGTGGCCCCTTTAAGACCGGTGGACTTCAACTCCCAGCATCGCTGGCTGGAGAATTCTGGGAGTTGAAGTCCACCAGTCTTAAAGGGGCCACGTTTGGAGACCTCTGATCTAAAGTGACGCGTAGAATATTTTAGGGTTGAAACCTTTCCAGCTCAACATGACCCGTTTTGAACGTGAATCAACCCAGTCGTCCATTTCGAAAGCTTTTTCAGTGTTATGATGTTGGGCTTATCTTTTCCTGGGAAATTTAACCACTTTTTCCCCCAGTGGATCTGAGATTGATATTCCAAGGTTTACTGAGTAAAGGTAATACATTCCACAGGAGTCCTGGATTCCAAATTTTGGGCAAATTTTACGAGCTATCCCATTTGAAGTACCTTGGTTCAAAAGTTGTTGCACTGTTGCACTCGGGTTACAGGAACAAGAGTTTTAGCAATGGATAGATTAAAAAAACAGCAGATAATAGAATAGGAATAGAATAAGGAATAGAAATAGAATAAGAAATAAGGAATAGAAATAGAATAAGTAATAGAATAGAATAGAATAGAATAGAATAATAATAGAATAGAATAGAAATAGAAATAGAAATAGAAATAGAAGAAATAAGGAATAAGGAATAGAAATAGTATAAAGAAATAGAATTAGAATAAGGAATAGAATAGAAATAGAATATAGAATATAGAATAGAATAGGGAATAAGGAACAGAATTAGAATAAGGAATAGAATAGAATAGAATAGAATAGAACAGGGAATAAGGAATAGAATAAGGAATGGGAATAGAATAAGGAATAGAAATAAAATAAGGAATAGAATATAGAATAGAATAGGGAATAAGGAATAAGGAATAAGGAATAGAATAAGGAATAGGAATAGAATAAGGAATAAAAATAGAATAAGGAATGTAATAGAAATAGAATAGAATAAGGAATAAGAAATAGAAATAGAATAAGGAATAGAATAATAACTTTATTGTCACTTTGAATGTACCCTAATTGGCATACATTAAAATGAAATTTCGTTGCCTACAGGCTCTCAGAGGGTCACTCCCTCCAATATATACTACATGACAAAATAAGTAGATTTTGTAGATTCAGTTGTAAAGGATATGTCTAGATTTCCACATGATATTTTTTGGTGTGACATGTCTATCGAAGTCACCAGGCTCTGTAAATGCTCGTTCAAAGTTTAGGTGGTGAATCATTTTATGCCAATTTTTCACGTGCTTTAAGAAAGAACAGAATGTAAAAGTAAATTTAAAAAGGCAACCAGTCCTTGCAGTGCCTTTAACTGTGTTATTGCTCTGAAATGAATAGCTGACCAGGTAATATTATGGTAAGTAGTTAATTCTCTGTCAGCTGCCACGTTAAGCTTAAGTTTCACTGCTATGTAGCGATAGACTTGCCTTGAACTGTAGGGAGGGTGGATGAAAGGAGGAACGCTTGGGAAATTGAAAGTAACCGCTCTATCTCCTCGAGATCCTGCTTCAAGGTCACTTGGCTGGAAAAAGGAGGGTCGCATTTCAACCTGAGCTTGAACCAGGGGTGGGATTCTACCTGGCTCTATAGAACCAGTTGTGATGATTCTGCCCAGTTCAGAGAACCAGAAAATTGCGCCACTGGTTGGCCCCTCCCCTACTCACTCCTTACCTGGTATGCACGCCATCAAACTTGCCTGCTAAGTTGCTATTTTTCCTTTTTTTTTTCCCCCAGCCATGAGCTGTTCTGCTATGCCAGCAGATTTAGATTAGCTAGAAAGCAGGAAACCGTTGGATTTCTTGCTTTTTAGCTAATCTAAAAGCAGAGCTGAACCTTCCTTAGGACTGAAGCTTCTATTTTTCAGTGCAGACTCAGGTAGCAGTTTACAGAAAGATAGATCTCTGAGTGAACCTGTGATTCTGCGAGCAACTCAATCGGCCTGCTTGCTTTGTCTGACTTTGGGTAAAAGTTGCTCTTTTTCTAATAAAAAAAAATTCAATATTTACATACATGGTGTGAGTTAACTTTGTGGGTTTGCTTTCTAGCAAATGTTATGAGTTTGCTTGCAAGCAAATTTTATGTGACGGACTCAGGTAGCAGATTGCAGATAGATAGATCTCTGAGTGAATCTGTGATTCTGCGAGCAACTCAATCGGCCTGCTTGCTTTGCCTGATTTTGGGTAAAAGTTGCTATTTTTAAATAAAAATTCAATATTTACATACATGGTGTGTTGTGAGTTAATTTTGTGAGTTTGCTTGCTAGCAAATGTTATGAGTTTGCTTGCAAGCAAATGTTATGAGTTTGCTTGCAAGCAAATTTTATGTGACGGACTCAGGTAGCAGATTGCAGATAGATAGATCTCTGAGTGAATCTGTGATTCTGCGAGCAACTCAATCGGCCTGCTTGCTTTGCCTGATTTTGGGTAAAAGTTGCTATTTTTTAAATAAAAAATTCAATATTTACATACATGGTGTGTTGTGAGTTAATTTTGTGAGTTTGCTTGCTAGCAAATGTTATGAGTTTGCTTGCAAGCAAATGTTATGAGTTTGCTTGCAAGCAAATTTTATGTGACGGACTCAGGTAGCAGATTGCAGATAGATAGATCTCTGAGTGAATCTGTGATTCTGCGAGCAACTCAATCTGCCTCCCTGCCTTGCCTGATTTTGGGTAAAAGTTGCTCTTTTTCTAATACAAAAAATTCAATAGTTGCATAAATATTTACAATATTAAAATACAAGCCATGCCCAGCCAGTCATGTGACCACCAAGCCACACCCAGTCAGCAAGCCACGCCCAGCCAGCCACGTGACCACCAAGCCACACCCACAGATTAGGCCACGCCCACATAACCGGTTGTTAAGCAATGTGACTCCCACCCCTGGCTTGAACTGATCATCATGAAAACATCTTGTCTGAACCTGCTTGGTTATAGGGGGCCATGGGCGGCAGGTAAGGCTAGGAAAGGTTGAACTTGGGGTTTTTGGCATGCAGTTCTCAGTTCTGGCTATTCGATACTGCAGCACACCGGCCGCTCGAACAAAACTATACCCTTTTCAACCAGTGGAGACAGGGGTCGTTTTTATTTTGAGTTTTAAGTTGCGGCAGGCCTGACGTTCTCCAAATGGATTTTGCTTCTGCAGCCTGGTGGCCACAAACGCCGCCCGGTTCCGTCTTGCAGCCGGCCCGGGCAAGAAGCTGATGGAGATGGGTCTACGCCGGGCTCAGGGGCTGGACGGAGGCCTCTCGGCGTCCAAGTACTCCTACGTGGGCGGTAAGGTCCAGTTTGTGACTCTCCTCTCGAAGGCTGCGGTGGGAGGCCGGGGGTCAGTCCCACCAGGTAGACCAGACCCTGAGACCAACTCCGCAGGGAGGCTGAAAGTGCTTGCGGGGGGGATGGCCATGGCTACAAAACGCCTCTCCCTTTCTCCCTCTCTTTCCCCCTCTCTTTCCCTCCCTCCCTTTCTCTTTCCCTCCCTCCTTCCTTTTCTCCCTCTCTCTTTCCCTCCCTCCCTCTCTTTCCTTCTCTCCTCCCCTCCCTCCCTTTCCCTCCCTTCCTCTTTCCCTTCCTCCGTCTCCCTTTCCCCCCTCTCCCTTTCTCCGTCCCTCCCTCTGCCTCTTTCCCTCTCCCTCTCTCTTTCCCTCCCTCCCTCTCTTTCCTTCTCTCCTCCCTCCCTCCCTCTCCTTCCCTCTTTCCCTCCATTCCTCTTTCCCTCCCTTTCTCTCTCCCTCCTTCCTTTTCTCCCTCCCTCTCCCTCTCTCTTTCCCTCCCTCTCCCTCTTTCCCTCCCTCCCTCTCCTTCTCTCCTTCCTTCCTCCCTCCCTACCTCTCCCTCCCTCTTTCCCTCCCTTCCTCTTTCCCTCCCTCCCTTTCTCCTTCCCTCCCTCTTTTCTCCCTCCCTCTCCCTCTCTCTTTCCCTCCCTCCCTCTCTTTCCTTCTGCCTTCCTCCCTCTCCCTCCCTCTTTCCCTCCCTCCCTCTTTCCCTCCCTCCCTTTCTCCCTCCCTCCCTCCCTCCCTCTTTCCTTCTCTCTTCCTCCCTCTCCCTTCCTCTTTCCCTTCCTCCGTCTCCCTTTTCCTCCGTCTTCCTTTCTCTTTCCCTGCCTCTGTCTCCTTCCCTCTCTCTCCCTTTCCTTTTCTCTCTCCCTCCTTCTCTCTCTCTCTTTTCCTTCTCTCCCTCCCTCCCTCCCTCCCTCTCTACTTCCCTCCTTCCCTCTCCTCTCCCTTTTCCCTCCCTTTCTCCCTCTATTCCTCTCCCTCTCTCACCCTCTCTCCCTCTTTCTCTCCCTTCTCCCTGTCTCTTTCCCTTTCTCTCTCACTCTCTCCATCCCTTCTCCCATCTATCATTTATCTGTGAATATGTCTATCACCTGTCAGGTGTAACAAACCTTTTTCAGTGCCGTTGTAGCTTTGATTGGTCACTAAAGGAATGGCCGTAAGCCAAGGACTGCCTGGATCCATCTCTGCATGAACCCCAGGGGTTCTCCCGAATGCTGGTGAAGAGAGATCCTCGGATGTTCTGTCTAAGCGCCTGTCTCCTAATTCTCTCCCCCCATCTCCCAAATTTACCCTTTTTCCAGGTTTTGATTTTACCAGCAACGTCCTGGCCGGGAAACTCTACGGGATCCCAGCGCAGGGAACGTTGGCTCATTCCTACGTCTCCTCCTTTACCTCCGTGGACGACGTCAACCCACGGGTTAGTATTCAGGGGGGGCAGGAGAAGTTCCCCAAAAGACCCCTGTGGTTCAACTGCCCCAAAGAAGGTGGTGGTGGTGGTGTCAGTTTATTCCCCAAAGCCCCTCAAGGCAGGACAAGAAGCAACCGATGGAAACGAACCAAGGAGATAAGCAACTTGGAACTAAGGAGGAATTTCCTGACAGGGAGGACAATTGAGCAGTGGAACTGCCTGCCACCTGAAGTTGTAGCTGCTCCATCAGAGGAGGTTTTTAAGAAGAGACTGGACAACCGTTTGTCTGAAATAGTCTAGGGCCATGATGGCAAACCTATGGCATGTGTGCCAGAAGTGCGCGCCCTTGCCCTGCCAGCCAGCTGATGGTTGGGTATCTGCCGTGCATGCGCAGAGAGAGAGAGGCGCATGCATGCGCAGGGGGGATGGGCGCATCGCATTATGGGTGCAGGCACACAGGCGCACATACTTTTGGCACGCGATGACGAAAAGGCTAGCCATCGCTGATATAGGCTCTCCTGCTCGAGCAGGGGGTTGGACTAGAAGACCTCCAAGGTCCCTTCCAACCCTGTTATGCTGTTAAGTTGCTTGAAACGGGCTCCCTTTTATTGTCCTTCAAGAAAGGGTTTGTTCTGCCTCGGGTAGGCGATTCTCACAAGAAGCTAAACACCGGGATGACACAAGGCCATCACCGTGTTTCGATCACGTGCTACTGTAGTTCAGTGAATGGGCTCCGTGATGTTTTGATGGCTCGTTCTCACAACGTTAGTACAAAAAGTTGGGTGCCTGTAACATACCAGAGGACCCCCCCCCAGTCTGTTACTCTCCATCTTGCCTTGATCCCAAGCTCGATGCAAATAGACCAAGAAAACTTAGTTAAATCACAAAGGATTGTTGCCTCCCTTGATAATTAAAGGTGGATGGGAAGCTAGAAATTCAGTTGTTTTCTACATTGGGAGAAAGTGAGGTTTTTCTATGGATCTAAAGACCATTGAAGATAGAGATAGACAGTATCAGTAGAAGAGAAGGTAGGTCAGGATTGAACTGTGGTCCTTGGTGCTCTTTGAGCTTGGTGGTTTTCTTGCAAATGTTTCATGACCCAGCTAGGTATCATCAGCAATTATATCTTTCCTTCCTTCCTCCTTCCTCCTTCCTTCCTTTCCCTTCCCTTCCTTCCATTCCCTTCCTTCCTTCCTTCCTTCCTTCCTTCCTTCCTTCCTTCCTTCCTTCCTTCCTTCCTTCCTTCCTTCCTTCCTTCCTTCCTTCCTCCATTCCATTCCATTCCATTCCATTCCATTCCATTCCCCTTCCTTCCTCCCTTCCTTCCCTTCCTTCCCTTCCTTCCATTCCATTCCATTCCCCTTCCTTCCTTCCTTCCTTCCTTCCTTCCTCCTCCCTCCCTCCCTCCCTCCCTCCCTCCCTTCCTTCCTTCCCCCTTCCTCCCTCCCTCCCTCTCTCCCCTTCCCTTCCCTTCCCTTCCTTCCATTCACCTTCCTTCCTTCCTTCCTTCCTTCCTTCCTTCCTTCCTTCCTTCCTTCCTTCCTTCCTTCCTTCCTTCCCTTCCCTTCCTTCCATTCCCTTCCATTCCATTCCATTCCATTCCCCTTCCTTCCTTCCTTCCTTCCTTCCTTCCTTCCTTCCTTCCTTCCTTCCTCCCTCCTCCCTCCCTCCCCTCCCTTCCTCCCTTCCTCCCTCCCCTCCCTCCCCTCCCCTCCCTCCCTCCTCCTCTTCCCTTCCCTTCCCTTCCCTTCCATTCACCTTCCTTCCTTCCTTCCTTCCTTCCTTTCCATTCCATTCCATTCCATTCCATTCCCCTTCCTTCCTTCCTTCCTCCTTCCATTGCATTCCATTCCATTTCCTTCCTTCCTTCCTTCCTTCCTTCCTTCCTTCCTTCCTTCCTTCCTCCCTCCCTCCCTCCCTTCCTTCCTTCCTCCCTTCCTCCCTCCCTCCCTCCCTCCCCTTCCCTTCCCTTCCATTCACCTTCCTTCCTTCCTTCCTTCCTTCCTTCCTTCCTTCCTTCCTTCCTTCCTTCCTTCTTTCCTTCCTCCCTCCCTCCCTCCCTTCCTTCCTTCCTCCTTCCTTCCTCCCTCCCTCCCTCCCTCCCTCCCTCCCTCCTCTTCCCTTCCCTTCCCTTCCCTTCCTTCCATTCACCTTCCTTCCTTCCTTCCTTCCTTCCTTCCATTCCATTCCATTCCATTCCATTCCCTTCCTTCCTTCCTTCCTCCTTCCATTGCATTCCATTCCATTTCCTTCCTTCCTTCCTTCCTTCCTTCCTTCCTTCCTTCCTCCCTCCCTTCCTTCCTTCCTCCCTTCCTCCTCCCTCCCTCCCTCCCCTTCCCTTCCCTTCCCTTCCATTCACCTTCCTTCCTTCCTTCCTTCCTTCCTTCCTTCCTTCCTTCCATTCCATTCCATTCCATTCCATTCCATTCCATTCCCCTTCCTTCCTTCCTTCCTTCCTTCCTTCCTTCCTTCCTCCTTCCATTCCATTCCATTTCCTTCCTTCCTTCCTTCCCTTCCTTCCTTCCTTCCTTCCTTCCTTCCTTCCTTCCTTCCTTCCTTCCTTCCTTCCTTCCTTCCTTCCTTCCTTCTCTCTCTGGTTTGTTTTCTTGCACGTTTCATGACCAAAGTAGGTAACCTCATCAGTGCTAGAATGGAGCGGGGTTTCCTTCTCTGTTTATGTACAAGTGGCTCGCCCTGTCAGTTGTGTTGTGTTCTCAGTGATTCCTTGATCAGGTTGTTGGTCCTTTTTAACTGGGTTATTACTTACTGCTTGGCGTTACTCTGCTTCTCTGGGTGTTCATTGCTGGCCAGGAGAAGTTTGTGGTCTTTGAGCTTTTGGATTGCCCCAGGATATGACAGGTCCTCCATGGAAGGCAGGTTGGTAGCCGTGGTTTTTTTCCCTGCAGAATCTCCTGCCTTGGGATTAGACAAACAGACATTGGCCTGGGTGGGAAGACCTGACCAAGGAGCCAGGAAGTCCTGTAAGTGGACGGAGCTCCTTCGTCTTCAAGAAGCATCTGCGGAAGGTCCTTTCTGAGCAACAACTGAGAAATCCAAAACTCTTAAAGAGGGTGGTTGAACTAGTCAGTCTCCTTGATAAGAAGAGGTTGGCCAGTCTCTCTCTTTTCCCCAGTAGAGCCTGCTGCCCCTGAATGGGAAGGAGCCCGTGGACCTTCCAACCTTAGTGGACAAGTGGTTGACTCAAGTGTGCCAATTACTCCGAGTCCCGCCGGAGAAGGTGAGCTGCGGAGAGAGGGCGGCCTTCATGTCCTACGCCATCGCCTACCCGCACAACTTCCAAGGCCTGGTGGACACTTACTGCGTCATGAGGTAAGGAAAAGGAGGGGCTGGAAACACCACCGCTTTTTAGGTTGAATCTTTATTATTATTATTATTATTTTTGCAATGCATCTTTTATTTATTTTTTTCTTGTGTTTCAACATATCATTGTGGGAATGAACAGTGCGATTCCGGAATGCCTTACATTTTAAAACAAACACGGCAGTAGTTTTCATCTTGGATACAGCTGACATTCTTACCAGATTGGATCTTAATAACACATATTTTGTTAAACGATCAATCTTGTTTATTCACTATTACAGTATGTTATTTTTATGTCAACCCCCAGATTCTTAACATCGCTCCTTTTACTGCAGATCCTATATTAATAATCATATTTGCAGTGTTTTAACACATTATATAATTCTAATAACGATTCCCAAATTCATATTAGTGTATTAATTTTTCCATGTATCCCCTTTTTAATTTTTAATTGTGCCACTATTACAGTGATGGCGAACCTTTTTGTTGCGGTGTGCCGAAAGCACACGTGTGCGTGCGTGCCGGCACCCATAATGCAATGTGCCCCACCCCCACCCCTGCACATGCTCGTGCAACCCCCCCCCGCCCTCTTACCTGCACTGCGCATGCACACGCCTCCCAGCTGATTTCCAGCCCGTTTGAGGCCATTTTCGCCCTCTCGGAGGCTCGAGGGAAGCCTCTGCAGCCTTGGGAGGCCGAAAAACGGGCCCGTTTCGTCACTTCTGGTATTTCCGGAAGGCCCATTTTTTCGGCCTCCTGAGGCTGCAGAGGCTTCCCTTGAGCCTCGGAGAGGGTGAAAATGGCCTCAAACGGGCCGAAAATCGGAGGGGAGGCATGCGCATGCGTAGTTTAGCTGGGGCTCGCGTGCCCACATAAATGGCTCTGCATGCCACCTGTGGCACCCACGCCATAGGTTTGCCACCACGGCACTATTATATTTAAAGCATCCCCTTTCAAGTCACATTTTAATGTAAATAAAATAATATTCATCATATTTATGTTTAACATCTTGTGTTATTCTAGTAATAGTATAATTGCTTTTATTAAGTTGTGATCTTTCATTATCTTATGCCATGTTGCACTATATTATTTTTGGGTCAATCAGATTCCACATACCATTCGTTTTCTACAATAGAATGTTAATATCCACATTTATTTTAGGTGGAATCTTAAGGGGATGAGATTTATGGGTGGGACTGGCCTGGTCAAGGGATCAATCTTAAGAGGATGAGATTTATGGGTGGGACTGGCCTGGTCATCCTTGGCTGCGGTCAGAAGCTAAGTAGGGAGGGGGGATGTCAGGCCTTGGAAGGGAGACCACTAAGGGATCCTGAAGACCAAAGCAACATCTAGAAGAAGGCAAGGATGAACCATTTCTGTAAGACTCACACTCTTATCCGTGAAGTTGCTAGGAATCAGATCTAATCTGAAGATCTGGGGATGAATGAATTTGTCATAGATAATGGAATTGATAGAATTCCATAGGACGATAACTGATTGGGAAGTCTTCCATATACGCTCATTTGAATCTAATAGAAGAGAATATTTTTAGCTCCGTTTTGAACTTGGTAGTCCTTGGCACTCTCTGAGCTTGGTGGTTTTCTTGCAGACATTTCGTTACCCAACTAGAGAACATCATCAGTGCTAGAAGGGAAGAGGAGGAGAAGGACTGTGGGGTCCTTGGTGCTCTCTGAGCTTGGTGGTTTTCTTGCAGACGTTTCATTACCCAACTAAGTAACATCATCAGGGCTAGAAGAGAGTGGGATTTGCTCTTATTTTATGTACTAATGGCTTGTCTTCATTGGTGAGAGTATCTTATTTGAATCTTCTTTTAGACCCCTGTTGAAAATCCCATCAGGAAAAATACTCTATAATACATGTGTGAAGTCTCTTCACACTTTCCCCTTTTTTAAAAAGAAACTTCTCACTTAAATTTTTAAAACAATGCAGGAGGAGAACTGTGTTAATCTACTGTTAAACACAATATCAGAAAGAGTCTGGGAGTACCTTTTAAGAAATGTTACTATAAGACAGACATCCTGTGAATAGTTTCTCCAAACAGAATAGAACAGAACAGAACAAAACAGAACAGAATAGAATAGAATAGAAAATATGGAATGGAATAAAATAGAATAGAAATTGGAATAGAACAGAACAGAACAGAATAGAATAGAATAGAAAATATGGAATAGAATAGAACAGAGTAGAGTAGAATAGAATAGAATAAAATAAATAAGGAATAGAATAGAATAGAATAGAATAGAAAATATGGAATAGAAAAGAACAGAAGAAAATTGGAATTGGAATTGGAATGGAATGGAGTGGAATAGAATTCTTTATTGTCCAAGTGTGGTTGGACACACAAGGAATTTGTCTTGGTGCAAATGCTCTCAGTATGCATCAAAGAAAAGATTCATTCGTCAAGAGTTAAGACATATACTTTTTTTTTTTAAGTAAAAGTTTTATTAATTTTAACAACAAACAAAAAACACATAAAACATAAAACATAACAATATAATTACTATGTAATATAATTACTATGATGACTATGAAATGGATGCACAAAAAGGAGTGGTAAACCAACCGATACACTGTCTGTAAATTTATGAAGGATGATGATGTTTTTATGACATATACTTTTTTTAATTAAAAAACCGCCTCGCTTAGCAACAGAAGTTTGAGGCTCCAT
This sequence comes from Notechis scutatus, assembly GCF_049901735.1. NCBI lineage: Eukaryota > Metazoa > Chordata > Lepidosauria > Squamata > Elapidae > Notechis > Notechis scutatus. Next base: position 208,387,424 of record NC_142011.1, read on the forward strand.
TGTGCTTCATAACTCGAGGACTAACTGTATTGAGCAAATCAAGAATGGCCTCTTCTGTGAGCCTTCAGGCATGATCCCTTAGGAAAGCCTGACTGATAACTTTGATCTTCTTAGGAGTGGCATTCCCAACTTCTGTGCCGTCGCCCTGGCGTTGAACCAGCTGGGATACCGAGCCATTGGAGTCCGGCTGGACAGCGGAGACCTGGCCAAGCAGTCGGTGGAGATCCGTCACGTCTTTCGGACTTGTAGCAAGCAGTGAGTTGAGGGGTTGTTGGGCTGACTCCCCCTGGATGTCAAGGATGAAACACTGGCAGCTGGGGCCTCTTGGTTTCAATTTGCCCTTAGAGTAAGAGGCGGGAGGTGTTGCTTTCGATTGGATTAGTGTTGTGGGCTGTGGGCTGCTGGCCCCTCCAGCAGCCGAATCGGAGGAGGAGGAGGAGGAGGAGGAGGAGGAGGAGGTGGTGGCATGAGAGTCAAGGCCAGCATCAAGGCAACCTGGGAGCTCCGAGGGGGAAGAAGGAATGGAGCTGGCAGAGAGAGGGACAGAGGTGGAGCTGGGCCGTCTGACAGTGTTCTGACCCAAGCCTCGTTCAAAGCAAACGAAACACCAAACAGAGATAAAAGCAAAACCTTTTTAATGCTTTTTAATGAGGAGGATTTGGCCTGCCCGACTGGAAGTTGTACTACAGAGCCACAATATTAACTTGGGTGAAAGATTGGATTAGTCATAGAAATAAAAGAATACGGACACTAGAAGGTTACAACTTACAGTCGGGTTGGCATGCCTTCCTCTAGCAGGAGAAGTCAAAAGGTTATAGTTATGTGTATAGGCATAAAGTGAACTTCCACAAGACTTGAAGGGCAAGAATTTCTTTGCTTCCTGCAAAGAATCCTACCTCTGAGGGCTGGCTTTTATCCCTTAAGAGAGGGGCCATCACCTTGCAGCCTTACTCCTGAGTCGCCTGTGCTGCTGCAGCTACTATTTCCTTCGAGCATGCACACTGGGCACTGGCTCCTCAGGCTGCTCTGCATCACTGCTGCCAGCCTCCCTAAGATCCGAAGGCAGCACCACACTCTCTGACAGTCCTGGCCCCATCCCTGAATCACACACAGGCCCCTCATCCAAGTCCTCGCTCTCCGAGACCTCAGCCCTGCTGCCGGTGAACCACAACAGACAGCCCTCAGATGGGGAGTCAACAGCCCCCAGGTCTGGAGGTGGCTGATGAGGAAGAGGAGGAACATCTGGGTCCAGTGCCTGACGCGTGGATGCACAGAAGGCAGAGGAGAGGAGAGCAGTGGAAATCTATGGGCTGGTCCTTGGGAACGGAAGAGCCACGGCTGTTAGCAAAGCCCCACCTGGGGATAAAAGCAGGCATGATATTCTTCCGATTAAAATCGGAATTCCGATTTTTTTGGGAATCGCCCCTCCTTTCCCCCCACCCCTTCTTCTCCTCCTTCCCCTCCCCTCGGAGGCCCAGTGAGGAGTTGCTGGCGCGGCTCCGCGCGACTCCAGTCCAGCGTTTCCTCAGGAAGGAAAGGCAAAAGGAAGAGCCGCGGCGGCGCTGCAACGGCAGCAGCGGTTCCTGGTTTTGCCTTTCCTTCCTGAGGCAAAGCGGACTGGAGCGCGTGGAGCTGCGCCAGCGGTAGCAACTCCTGACAGCCCCAGCCGGATACCTGAGCGGAGCCCGGGCGGTGCGGCGGAGGCCGCTGAGCGGCAGGAAAAGGGAGCTGGGCCAGCCACAGACCAGCCTCCGTGCAACACGCCGCCCGCGCCCTGGTGAGGAAGGCAGCGGGCGCTCCCGGGCACGCAGCGGGGGTCTCTTTTGGCCGGCCCGATTTTTTTCAGAGCGGAATATCATGCCTGTAAAAGGCAGGAGGCAGAGATGAATAGATGTAGCAGACAACTACTCACCTCCTGCACGGACGGACTTGTTAGCCTGCGGTGAAAGAGAAAATATTGCCAGGGCTGCCGGCACTCCTAATAAAGGAACCGATGCTTCAACCTACAGAGGGTTTGTCGTGGGTTGGGGAGCTGGGTCAGAACAGTTAGATGGGGAAACGAAACTTCTACGATTCTGCTGAAGGCCGGAGAAGCCTAAAATCTGTTCAAGGACATTGCCATAGGTGTGGAGCGGACGGTTCCCGTAAGTACGAGAACCTGTTTCACACGGACGGACTACGTGAGAGGTTGGCACTTTGGCTTGGAAAAGTGTTGTTTTATTCTAGGGACTGAGGTTTAGGAACCCCAGAGTTAATTTTGCTTCGATATTACGAGGGCTATCCACAAAATAGATGACGTTTTCGTCTGTAGCAAGAAGGGGCGGAGCTAGCGCGGCCATCTTGGGTCTGTGCGTCCGCCGCTCAGTCTGCATCTAGTCGTGCTAGTGGGAGGTTCGTAGCGTTGCCCGTTATTTCACAGCAAACGTTTGAAATGTGTGCTGCAATTGAAAACCCCTCGAGGTGTGAGGTTTTTTGTTGGCAAAAAACCATAAACCGATTGAAATTATTGTGAAACCCTGCAAAAACTTAAGAAAAGCAATTCAGAACAAGCGTAGAGGAAAGCTAAGCTCAAAAATTTTGTTTTTGCATGAAAATTTCCGACCACACACAGCAAATCGCACTCGAGAAGTCCTGAATGCTTTCAAGTGGGAGATTTTTCCCTCATCCGCCCTAAAGCAAGATCGGTGCTGTATCTCGCGGGATTTTCAATTGCAGCACACATTTCAAAACGTTTGCTGTGAAATAACGGGCAACGCTACGAACCTCCCACTAGCACGACTAGATGCAGGCTGAGCGGCGGGACGCACAGACCAAAGATGGCCGCGCTAGCTCCGCCCCTTCTTGCTACAGACGAAAACGTAAACTATTTTGTGGATAGCCCTCGTACAATGCTGTGTATTCAATGAACAGTAAGGAATTTTGAAGCAGGAATGATCCTGGATTTTTATTTGGATTCTCCAGCTGGATGTTGGCACCAGGCTTCCTTGCTCATCTTGCAAAAAAAGAGTTTAAATTCTGCAGAAACATCAACTCCATCTTTGCAGCTGCTGATAAGGAATTTTAATAGGTTGATCAAGATATGAAAGAAAAGAAAATGAAAATGGTGGGGAAATGGGAGAAGAAAAGTATAGGATAAAGAGGAAAAAAAGAATTATATCATTGACCTTCGACCCTTTTTAGCACAGGAGAATTAAGATCATGAACTTTGTACTTTTACAAACTTGTGTTTCCTTTTTGTATTTTATTCAGAAAAATTAAAATCCAAAGGGGAAAAATAAAGACAAAACAAAACTAGACAAAACATTTTTTTTTTAAAAAAAAGATGAGGGTTAAACAGGACAAAAATTCAAAACATATGTTATCCTCCCCCCAATTGAACACTGACAGATATCTTGAAAAAATAATAGCTTTTTTGCTTCTGAAACAGGTCCAAAATTTATAATGTCTGCATCTATTTGCAACCCAATTTGATTTGTCATACATCTCTCTCTCTCTCTCTCTATATATATATATATAAGCGAAATGCCCCTCACGCATCATCACAAAATCTCTAGAACCGTAAAGCCTACAAATTTGAAATTTGGCACGTATTTTTCCTCTTGGCTTCTAGGTGCTCACTAAGAAAGGATTTTTTGAAATGACCATCAGAGCATTTAGAGTATTTCCTATATTATTATTATTATTAACACACTCCCCACCTGAAAAGAAATCTCTTCCAAATGCAAAACACAAGCAGAGAGGAAAGGAGTTTCAATTTTCACAGCACAAGCAGCTTTAGTCCAGAACAGTTGAGCTAAGCCACGCCCAGGCTCCTTGCTGTCTCCTTGCTCACACAGCAAATACTGTTTCAGTTTCCAAACCGCCCTCAACTCTCACACACATACAGGTCGCTAGCCGGATGAATACCGATGGAATCTGGCAGGCAGAGGCAGAATTTTTTCTCTCCTTATTTTCCTCCCTAAAAACTAAGCCCGATCACATAGTTTCGTAGCGAAGCACGGGTATCCAGCTAGTTTTATATATAAAGAAAGAAATTAGTTAACAGGTGAATTGACAGCAAAGTTAAACTTCAAAGCCCTGTATTAACCGTCTATTATTGCAAATAATTCATAGAAAGTCGTCTACAGCATTCACCCCAATTGACTGATCCTATCCTAATATTTCCTAATCATTCCTATAACAAACTTATCTCAATAGCAAAATCCAAAGTCAACATTTCATTTTTTTCCCCCCGCCATCTCAGGCACAAGTTTAGAAGTGGTTTCCAAGTAGAAATGAAATTGAATGTATCACTGTGTTTTCTTGGATCCAAGCTGGCAATTTCGCCATCTCTGTTAGTTCCATCCGTTGTTTTTTCTTCCCCCCCAGCCATTTATCCATTGTGGGAATTAAAAGTATCTTTCCATTTTTGTGGCACTGAGAAAGTCTTGATGGAGAAGGCTGGATCCCCTTGCCACAGACTATAGATGCGGCTGTGTGTTGTAGTGGGGAAATGAAGGGCTTCTGGAGGAAGGGGTGTCCCTTAACCCCCAATCTCTCCCATTCCAGTTTCCAGGTTCCTTGGTTTGAGACGACACCCATCACGGTGAGCAACGATGTCAGTGAACAAAGCTTAGAAGAACTGTCTCGAGAGGTGAGGCTGTGCGCATGCAGCTTGGCGTGGAGTGGCGGGGATACCTTAGGATGCTCTCTAGGGCCCCAGGGCTTCCTTACCCTTTGCAGTGAGAGTTGGAATAGGATAGAGCTGGAAGGGACCTGCGGAGGTCTTCTAGTCCAGCCCCCTGCTGCTCTGACACTTCAGCTCCTCTGAAGCCAGGAGAGGACACCGTTCCTTTGAGGTTCAGAAGCCTGGCCTGCTCCGATTTGTGTGACATTGTGAGATTTGTGTGTGTGTGTGAGAGAGAGAGAGATAGAGAGAGAGAGAGAGAGATCCAGCCGTAAATCTGGGCTCAGGAGTTCCATGTTGGTTTTGCTGTGCTCCCGGCAGGGCAATGAAATTGATATGATTGGCGTTGGGACCCACCTGGTGACCTGTCCCCTTCAGACGACCTTGGGCTGCGTCTACAAGGTAACTGTGCCTCCTTCCCTCCCTCCACCCCCAAGAGCGATGTTTTGGCACGGGATGACAGAGGAGATGTTCTTCAGCGGGTGTGTGGCAAAAGCCAAATCGCTTCTCTAGGGCAGTGGTGGCTAACCTTTTTGGGCTCCTGTGCCAAAAATTGTGTGCACGCTCGCGTGCCAGCACCCAGAAGGCAATGCGTGTGCCCCCCATGCCCTCTGCGCATGCATGCACAATTTCCCCCTTACCTGCACTTCACAGCTGATTCTTCGGCTGGTTTGAGGCCTTTTTGGCCTCCCAGAGACTTGAAAAAAGCCTCTGCAGGCTTTGCAGGCCAAATAGTAGGCCCGTTCCATCACTTCCGGTATTATGGGAAGTGACAAAGCGGGCCTATTATTCGCCCTGCAAAGCCTGCAGAGGCTTTTTTTCAAGCCTCTGGGAAGCCGAAAAGGCCTCAAACCAGCTGAAAAATCAGCGGGTTGAGGCGCGTGCATGCACAGTGAGGCAAGTTTGCCTGCAGCTCGCGTGCCGGCACAAATGGCCCTGCGTGCCACCTGTGGCACGCATGCCATAAGTTTGGCATCGTGGCTCTAGCGCAACCTTTGCACGCCAGGAATTCTGCTTTGGGGCAGGAGAGAATCTTTAGATCGGAGATGGGATAGGATGGCCCTGACCTCCCAGAATTCCTGAGCCAGCCATGCAGCCATTACCTCCACCTGACCCACCAGAGTGGGGAGGCAGGAGATGTTATGAGCCCCCTCACTGGAGACAAAACAACGTACAGGGGGGAAGTTCAAAAGTTTACCTTCATGGTGCCTAGAAAACAACCTGCACCTGAACATCAAGAAGACAAAGGAGATGGTGTTAGACTTCCGGAAGAAGAGAGAGGAACCTGCCCCACTTTACATCAAGGGGGGCTGTGTGGAGAGAGTTTTCTCCTTTAAATTCCTGGGAGTCTACCTCAGTGAAGATCTTACCTGGAAAACCAACACAGCCCAGGTGGCCAGAAAGGCCCAACAGAGACTCTATTTCCTTAGGGTTTTGCGAAAGAATAAAGTGGAACAGTGACTGATGACCTTTTACCGGTCCACAATAGAAAGCATCCTCACACATTGTCAGTCTGTGCTCCATTCAAAATCCAAGAAAGAAATGCTCAGACTCCAATGATTAGAGCAAAGTTTTTTCTTTTACTGAAATTCAAAGTGGAAGCTACAGGTAAAATTCTGAATCTAAAGAATTTGGCGCGCAGATCACATATACAAAGGGATGGAATTGTTCCCACCCCACCCCCCAAAGTCCAAAAGACTCTTCCAATTAAACGTTCTGAATATGATCATGTGGGCCTCTCCAAGTGGTGATGAGGCCTCTGTCCGTTGACCTTGACATATTTTGATAAAACTTCCGCAGCTGCGCAAAGGAAAGAAAAAGCTAGGCAAGGAAATAGAAACTTAAGAACAGGAATTTATACTCCCCCCTCTCCTTCTCCTTTACAGCACAGGAATGTAACACCTCCAGCTTTCTTCCCCTCCAATCCCCCCTTACTAATGACAGCCGAAAGTTTGAGAGCAGTGAGAAAGAAGCATAGCCGTAGAAAAGATGTAGAAGATATCACATTGCCTTACGGTGTGATATGCTGGCTTGACACCCGCGGATAGAAAGACATTACAGAGGGTGGCGAGCACAGCACAAAACATTGTGGCCTGTTCCCTGATACCACTAGATGACCTCGCTAGGGCTCGCTGCCTTAGAAGAGTGAGGAAAATTCTCAGGGACGACTCACATCCCGGTCAGCACTTCCTCATTCTCCAACCATCGGGTAGGAGATACAGAAGCATAGCCAGCTGCACCAACAGGTTGAAGAAGAGTTTCTACCCATGGGCTGTCAGACTTCTGAACGGGAGATAACTTCATGTCAACATAGTTTGAAAGACTTGCAGGGCCAGCATGTTGTGCAACAAGGTCACATAGTGTAAAAAGATTGGGACTGGGATAGGGACTTCTGTCCTCACTGTGAGTTGTGTGTGTGTGTGGGGGTGCACGAAGGGAGGCTAAGCCACTCTCATCGTACACGTCTTGTACTCCGACAATAAAGGTCATAATAAAACTTACTGAGGTCCATCTGGTGGGACCTTCCCCGTGGTGGCTCCCACCCTGCGGAGGTAAGGCTGGCCCTCATTTCGACATTCTTTGGCAAGGCTCTGAAGACGTGTGGGTCTGCAAATATGCCTGGGGACCCCAGGGTGATGCAGGTTTTATGGAGGAGGAGGGGGAAGGGTGTCAGGACTCCCAACAAATCCACCCCCATTCAAATCATAAGTCTCCAGCCGCCTCTCAGAGAAAAGAAAATTGATTTATTACGAGTGGTCATGTCGGTGTTACCCGGGTGTAGCCGACACTAAAATACATCATTCATCTCATCCTTGACCCTGGTCTTCCCACCATCCCCTGGATGTGTATTCTCCAATGGGACACATCCATAGCCAAGAGTCATCAGTCATGCTCTCCAGTAATAATCTTGCACTCTTGACAACTTTGGGCTGCCAGGGTGATTATCTAGGCACTTAAGGAATGCACTGTTTTCCCCCACTCCCTTTTTGCTGGCAGCTAAAAAGACCAAAGGAGTCTCTTTTTAGTTGACAAAGGGAGGATGAAATTATTTATTAGATTTAATAAATATAATACTGGAATGAGGGATCTTTGGTGCACTCCGAGCTTGGTGATTTTCATTGAGATGTTTCATTACCCAACTAGGTAACATCCTCCATGCTAGAAGAAAGTGGGTTTGGTAGGAGGAGGAGAGAGCTGTGGGGTCCTTGGTGCTCTCTGAGCTTGGCGGGTTTCTTGCAGACGTTTCACGACCCAGCAAGGTAACACCCTCAGTGTTGGCATCTAGTTGGGTAATGAAATGTCTGCAAGAAACCAACCGAGCTGAGAGAGCGCCAAGGACTTCTAATTGCAGTTATTTATTAAATTTATAGGCTGCCCCTCTCACCTGCTGGGCAACGTGCCACATACCTGAGAGCAGGTGGCCCTGAGCGAGCTCCAGTGTCATTAACTTGTTGTATTTGGCTCCATCTTCAGCTGGTGGAAGTCAATGGTTCTCCAAGGCTGAAAGTGACCGAAGACCCCGAGAAGACAACCCTGCCTGGAAGGAAAGTGGTCTACAGACTGTGGGACGAGGCAGGTAAGGTGGGACCCAAAAGGGCCTGGGGGCTTCAGAGCCCCTTGCTCTACCCAGCTTCCTGGGATCTTGGAAAGGGGAGAATTTTCTTAGCAGGGGCATTCGGGGCTTGGGGGAAAGTAGAATTTGGGTGGGGAGGTTCCTGGGACTACCTGTGGCTCACTTGGTGGAGGGGCTAAACCCACTGAGCAGCCCCCAAAGAGTATCTGGGGCAGGGGTGCCCAAGCTTGGCAGTTTTAAGATGGCGGGACTTCAACTCCCAGAAGCTCCCAGCCAGCTGTCCTGTCCTGTCCTATTCTTATCCTATTCTTATCCTATCCTATCCTATCCTATCCTATCCTATCCTATCCTATCCTATCCATTCCTATCTTCCTATCCTACTCTTACCCTATCCTATCCTTATCCTATCCTATTTTATCCCATCCCATCCTATTCTTATCCTATCCATTCCTATCTTCCTATCTTATCCTATCCTATTTTTTATCCCATCCCATTCTATCCGATCCTATTCTTGTCCTTTCTTGCCCTATCCTTTCTTATCCTATCCCATCTTATCCCATCCTATCCTTATCCTATCCTATGCTTATCCTATCCCAGCCTATCCTTCCTTATCCTATCCCATCCTTTCTTATCGCATCCCATCCTATTCTTATCCTATCCATTCCTATCTTCCTATCCTACTCTTACCCTATCCTATCCTTATCCTATCCTTTTTTATCCCATCCCATCCTATTCTTATCCTATCCATTCCTATCTTCCTATCTTATCCTATCCTATTTTATCCCATCCCATTCTATCCCATCCTATTCTTGTCCTTTCTTACCCTATCCTTTCTTATCCCATCCTATCCTATCCTTATCCTATCCTTCTTTATCCCATCCCATCCTATTCTTATCCTATCCATTCCTATCTTCCTATCCTACTCTTACCCTATCCTATCCTTATCCTATCCTTCTTTATCCCATCCCATCCTATTCTTATCCTATCCATTCCTATCTTCCTATCCTACTCTTACCCTATCCTATCCTTATCCTATCCTTTTTTATCCCATCCCATCCTATTCTTATCCTATCCATTCCTATCTTCCTATCCTACTCTTATCCTATCCTATCCTTATCCTATCCTTTTTTATCCCATCCCATCCTATTCTTATCCTATCCATTCCTATCTTCCTATCCTACTCTTACCCTATCCTATCCTTATCCTATCCTTTTTTATCCCATCCCATCCTATTCTTATCCTATCCATTCCTATCTTCCTATCTTATCCTATCCCTATCCTATCCTTACCCTATCCTTTTTTATCCCATCCCATCCTATTCTTATCCTATCCATTCCTATCTTCCTATCCTACTCTTACCCTATCCTATCCTTATCCTATCCTTTTTTATCCCATCCCATCCTATTCTTATCCTATCCATTCCTATCTTCCTATCCTACTCTTACCCTATCCTATCCTTATCCTATCCTTTTTTATCCCATCCCATCCTATTCTTATCCTATCCATTCCTATCTTCCTATCCTACTCTTACCCTATCCTATCCTTATCCTATCCTTCTTTATCCCATCCCATCCTATTCTTATCCTATCCATTCCTATCTTCCTATCCTACTCTTACCCTATCCTATCCTTATCCTATCCTTTTTTATCCCATCCCATCCTATTCTTATCCTATCCATTCCTATCTTCCTATCCTACTCTTACCCTATCCTATCCTATCCTTATCCTATCCTTCTTTATCCCATCCCATCCTATTCTTATCCTATCCATTCCTATCTTCCTATCCTACTCTTACCCTATATCCTATCCTATCCTTATCCTATCCTTTTTATCCCATCCCATCCTATTCTTATCCTATCCATTCCTATCTTCCTATCCTACTCTTACCCTATCCTATCCTTATCCTATCCTTCTTTATCCCATCCCATCCTATTCTTATCCTATCCATTCCTATCTTCCTATCCTACTCTTACCCTATCCTATCCTATTCTTATCCTATCCCATCCTTTCTTATCGCATCCTATCCTCTCCTATCCTGACCCCATCATATTATTTTCCTATCCTATCCCATCCCATCCTATCCCATCCCATCCTATCCCATCCCATCCTATCCCATCCTGTTCTGTCCATGTTAGGAATGTTAAGCCAAAAAAGATAAATATATGAGATATGGAAAAGGGCCCATAAGACACTGATTTCCAACCCTAGTCGTGGGTCAGCCAAGGCTTTCCAGTTTTGGGTGGGGCAGAGAAGGTGTAGACCAGGTCACCAGCCGTGGTTCCCGCCGTTCCTCCCGTGGGATTTTCTGCCCAGGGTAAGGACAATCGCCAGTAACTCAGGGCAGGGAATCGAGACGCTTATTTCTATACTCCAAGTAGGGGTCCACACACGAGTCCATGCCAGCTGGCATACCTTAACCCAGAGACCTACTCCGATTCTAAACAGGCTGTGCTATACAAATAGCCCTCGACTTATGGCCATTCGTAGTTACGTTGACACTGAAGAAAAGTGACTTACGGCCGTTCTCCACCCTTACGAACATTGCAGCGTCCCCGGTGGTCACGTGATAGAAATTCAGAGGCTTGACAACTGGGGTCACGTGATCCCCTTTTAACGGCCTCCTGACAAGTAAAAGTCCACGGGGAAGCCAGAAGCACTTAACATCGTGGTACTCACTTAAGGACGGCAGCGATTTGCTTGACTGTGGCAAGGAAGGTCGTAAAACTCACTTTGCAACCGTCTCACTTAGCAGCAGAAGACTCCACCGTGGTCGTAAGTCGAGGACTAGCTGTATTTGTGAAAGTCCCGGGGGGTTAATGGCTCTTAGCCTTTGTGGCTATAGGACTACCTCGGAGGCCACCTGTCATGCCCCCGTCGGAGCCCGAATCTGACCAGTCGGACCGACAGAGATCGAGAGGATGGCTTGTTAGCAGGGAGGAACAGGGGCAGGATGACCGAGAGAGGGCAAGGAGTGAACAGGAGGAGCAACGAAGCTCAGGCGATGAGCAAGGACCGCCCTCTCCTGATCCCTGAGCACGGAGAGTGGAGAGAAGGCAGGAACAGCGCAGGCCGACCCAAATACTCGGGAGGAGAGTGTCCCTCCCCTCTTCACAAGGCACACCTGGGGACTGAGATTTAAGGAGACGCTGTGGGGAGGGGCGTTTGCCAGGAACAAGCGCTGAATTGGTAAAGTTTGGTGTGCCATTGCAGACATTTGGAGTTTGCAGGACTGCTAGCTTCTTCCTTGCTTCATGGACTCAGTGCCTGGTTCCTTGCTTTGTGGACTAATTCTTTGTTCCTTACTTCATGGACTCATTCTTTGTTCCTTGCTTCATGGACTCATTGTTGTTGTTTTTTTAATAAAGTTTTATTTGGGTTTTCACACATACAAAATACAAGTAAAACATCTTTTTTGAAAATAGCATGGTCCCGGGTTGAACTTCTTTATACAGACACAAAACTCAATTTCATGCTCCTTTTTGTATTCTATTCCATATCTTATACTATTTTACATTTTCTATATAGTTTTTCCCCTCTTTTAATTTTCTCAATTTTATTTTGATTATCTCATCTCAATTCAAATCATTATATTTATACTTTTGTCTGTCCTGTTTCAATTTCATATTATCTTTTCTCATTAAACAAATTTTCTCCTGTAGTACTAATTGGAGTATGACACCTTTATATCTTTTAATTACATCCATTCAACTCTTATTTAAACTTCAATATATACCTTAAGGTTATGATCTTCAATATAATACATAATACATAACTTCCAATCGAATTCTGCTTGGTACATTCTTATAATACACACTATATTCTTTAAAAAAAAAAGATTGTAAATATATGTAATTATAAACCCTCATTCCATTCCAGTTCTATCATTAATAATCATTAAAATCTTAACATCTTTAACACTTCTTTTCAATTAAATATCATACTTCCTTAAAAACACATATAATCTCCATAATTAATTTTTCCCTTATTTCTCTTCACATATGTTTTATACATCATTAAATATACCTTTTGTTACATTTATTTATTGACAAGCATTCCACTGAATTACGCTAGCTATTTTATCAGACATTTTAATCATACATTGTTTCATATTTTCTAAAATTATTTCTGTTTCTAGTATAACCATACTATCTTATGTACCTTTGCAGAATCCCTTTTTCCATTAAGTTTTCACCCATTATCTCTAAATAGGCCCTGTTTCTCTATATTTTGTTTCTGTCCTTTATAACTTCTTTTCCTTTCTTTCTTCCCTCTCATCTTCTCCCTCTCCTTTTTACCCCCTTGTATCTCTACTTCTAATTCTCTCTTCTGCATTTCCCTCTTCTGTTGCTTTCTGATTTTATACTTATTTTTCACTCTATTTGTTTTGGAGTTGTTTTTCCCAATCTTAAACTTTCCATTCTCTTTCCCCCCTTTCCTTTTTTACCCCCATCTAAGATTACTTGTTCATTAAAGGTGGCTTCTTCTTTGTCACAATCTTCTTGTTCTGCAGGCATTTCTTGTTGTTTTTCATAGTTCCAAATCTCCATTTCTAAAAACTGAAATTGTTTGTTCCTTGCTTCGTGGACTCATTGTTTGTTCCTTGCTTCGTGGATTCATTGTTTGTTCCTTGCTTCATGGACTCACTGCTTCTTCCTTGCTTCATGGACTCATTTCTTATTCCTTGCTTTGTGGACTCATTCTTTGTTCCTTGCTTCGTGGACTCATTGTTTGTTCCTTGCTTCGCGGACTCATTCTTTGTTCCTTGCTTCGCGGACTCATTGTTCCTTGCTTCGTGGACTCATTGTTTGTTCCTTGCTTCGCGGATTCATTCTTTGTTCCTTGCTTCGTGGACTCATTCTTTGTTCCTTGCTTCGTAGACTCATTCTTTGTTCCTTGCTTCATGGACTCATTCTTTGTTCCTTGCTTCGTGGACTCATTGTTTGTTCCTTGCTTCGTGGACTCATTGTTTGTTCCTTGTTTCGTGCACTCATTGTTTGTTCCTTGCTTCACGGACTCATTGTTTGTTCCTTGCTTCGTAGACTCATTCTTTGTTCCTTGCTTCATGGACTCATTCTTTGTTCCTTGCTTCGCGGACTCATTGTTTGTTCCTTGCTTCGTGGACTCATTCTTTGTTCCTTGCTTCGTGGACTCATTCTTTGTTCCTTGCTTCGTGGACTCATTGTTGGTTCCTTGCTTCGCGGACTCATTGTTTGTTCCTTGTTTCGTGGACTCATTGTTTGTTCCTTGCTTCGTGGACTCATTGTTTGTTCCTTGCTTCGTGGACTCATTCTTTGTTCCTTGCTTCGTAGACTCATTCTTTGTTCCTTGCTCCGTGGACTCTGTTTGTTCCTTGCTTCGTGGACTCATTGTTTGTTCCTTGCTTCGTGGACTCATTGTTTGTTCCTTGCTTCGTGGACTCATTCTTTGTTCCTTGCTTCGCGGACTCATTCTTTGTTCCTTGCTTCGCGCATTCATTGTTCCTTGCTTCGTGGACTCATTGTTTGTTCCTTGCTTCGTGGACTCATTCTTTGTTCCTTGCTTCGTGGACTCATTGTTCGTTCCTTGCTTCGTAGACTCATTCTTTGTTCCTTGCTTCATGGACTCATTCTTTGTTCCTTGCTTCGTGGACTCATTGTTTGTTCCTTGCTTCGTGGACTCATTGTTTGTTCCTTGCTTCGTGGACTCATTCTTTGTTCCTTGCTTCGTGGACTCATTGTTTGTTCCTTGTTTCGTGGACTCATTGTTCCTTGCTTCGTGGACTCATTGTTTGTTCCTTGCTTCGTGGACTCATTCTTTGTTTTTTGCTTCGTGGACTCATTGTTTGTTCCTTGCTTCGTGGACTCATTGTTTGTTCCTTGCTTCGTGGACTCATTGTTTGTTCCTTGCTTCGTGGACTCATTGTTTGTTCCTTGCTTCGTGGACTCATTGTTTGTTCCTTGCTTCGTGGACTCATTGTTGGTTCCTTGCTTCGTGGACTCATTGTTGGTTCCTTGCTTTGGGGATTATGTGCCTTGTTCCTTTGTTTTTCTGGACTGGGTGCAGCCAGAGGCTGCTCTCTGTTTGCATGCACACTTTGCTCTGGGACTTGCCAAGCACGTGGGAGCGTTTGGGGGGAAATTGGAAGCATTAAAAGGGAGGTTGAACTCTCAGCTGGCTGTGTGGCCTTCGTGCCAGGTCCTCACACCACCTGCTGTAAGGCTCATGGCCTTTCTTGGATCATTGGCTGGCCAGGAGAAGAACTGCTGGCTGAGACAGGTGCCATCTGTCCCAAGCATCCCCCCATCCATCATCAAACCAGGTGTTCCTTCTAACCTCCCATCTTCTGGTTCTCTGCAGGCTTTCCGTGCATGGATCTCATGTCCCTGGAGGAGGAGCCAGCTCCTGAGGCTGGCCAGGAGGTGGAGTATTGGTCTCTGGGAGGAACCGAGAAAGCCGGGAAGGTGATTCCGTCTGCAGTGGAAATCCTTCACCTCGTCTACTTTAAAGATGGGCAGGTAAGGGGGTTAAACTCGTTCTGCCAGCCTGGCTCTCTTGCAGCCTAAACATACCAGGGCTTCTCCTCCAGGTGTGATGGAATCTCATCCCCAAAGAGGAGAGAAACAGAAGATCGATCAATCAGAATAGAGCTGGGAGGGACCTTGGAGGTCTTCTAGTCTACTCGCCTGCTCAAGAAGGAGGTCCTACACTGATTCAGACAAATGGTTGTCCAGTGTCTTCTTTAAAACCTCCATTGATGGAGCACCTATAATTTCTGGTGGCAAGCAGTTCCACTGGTTAATTGCCCTCCCTGTTAGGAAGTTTCTCCTTAATTCCAGGTTGCATCTCTATATCAGGGGTCTTCAAACTTGACAGCTTTAAGCTTGTGGACTTCTAGGCCCGGAGGAGAAATTTATAATAAGGATGTATAATTATTTATTAAAATTTGACATGGGAGAGGAAGTAGTAAAAGTTTGTATGATAGCCTAGGCAAAAAAAATTTGGACACAACATAGATTTAGAAGATCGGGGGAAAATATGGAGCAAAACTTACACATTAAAAAGATCGGCAGCTTATAAAGATAATCTATATAATACGTTTTACCGTTGGCATTTGGCACCAATGAGACTGGCAAAAATGTATCCCAAGATGAATCCAAGGTGCTGGAAATGCAAACAAACCCAAGGTACCTTCTTCCATATGTGGTGACCATGCCCGGAAGCCCAAAAATGCTGGATCAAAATACAGAGTTGGTTACGAGAAATAGTGAAAGACCAGATAATGTTTAAACCTGAACTGTTCCTTTAAGGAATAATAAAGAGGAAATATAGTAAACAGGTTAAATACATGATATTACACATAATGACAGCAGCGAGGATTGCATTCGCACAGTGTTGGAAGTGAGATAGAATGCCACCGGATGAATTAGTAATTCAAAAGATTTTAGATTGTGCTGATATGGGTAAACACATGCCAAAGCTAAATGATAAAGAAGACTCAGAGTATTATGAGGTTTGGGACAATTGGTAAAAATGGCTGAATAGTAGAAATAAAAATAATAGAGATAAGAAAATTATAGATAAATGTATATTAATGTGTACACATGTATGGAGATTTGTAATTATGATGCCACAGTATCGTTAAAAATGAGAATAAGATTTGTAAAACGTGAAAAAAACGATTTAAAAAAAATTGTGGACTTCAGCTCCCAGAATTCCTCCTCCAGTCACGTTAGCTCAGGAATTCTGGGAGTTGAAGTCCACAAATCTTAAACTTGCCAAGTTTGAAGACCCTTGCCCTATACTCTTTATGTGCATGACTGCATTCCCATTCACGCCTGTAATACTATGATTAAATTTGCAGATGATACATCGGTGGTGGGATTCACCTCTGGGGGAGGTGAGTCTGCCTACCGAGATGAAGTGGACCAGTTGCATTCGTGGTGTGGAAACAATCACTTGGTCCTCAACACCAATAAGAGCAAGGAGCTTATAGCGGACTATATAGAAGGAACCGATCAGACCTCCAGCCCTTGCTTATCCATAGAGACCGAGGGGAGCAAGTGGCCAGTTTTAAGTTTCTGGGTGTTACCCTAAAAGAGGACCTGACCTGGGGGGCTCACATTGCAGCCCTGGTCAAAAGGGCCCAGCAGAGATTATACTTACCTGAGGCTTCTCAGGAAACAACAACTGGATGAGAAACTGCTGATGACCTTCTACCGCTGCACCATAGAGAGTATCTTAACTTCCTGCACCTGTATATGGTTTGCCAATTGCACAATGGCAGATAGGAAAACACTCCAGAGGGTGAACATCATTGCCCAGAGGATCATAGGTTGCCCTCTCCCCTCTTTGGAAGAGTTTTAGAGCTCCCGCTGCCTTAAGAAAGTTCAAAACATCCTCAAAGATCCATCTCATCCTGGGCACCCTTTTTTTGAACTATTACCATCTGGCACAGGGGTCCCCAACCACCAAGTCCTACCAGGCCGCTGGCTTGCTGGGCGCCGCCATCTTTTTTTTGATGAAAAAGTGCTTCCGGTGAGCTTTTCGGGTAGAAAGCTCACCGGAAGCACGTTTTCATCAAAAAGATGGCGGCGTATGCTCGGTGAGCTTTTCCGGGTAGAAAGCCATTTCTACCCGGAAAAGCTCACCGGAAGCTAACACCGCCATCTTTTTGATGAAAAGTGCTTCCGGTGACCTCACCGGAAGCACTTTTTCATCAAAAGATGGCGGCGCCAGCTGATGCTGGTACCAGGCCGCGGCGTAAAAAAGGTTGGGGATCACTGATCTGGCAGACGGTACAGGACAATAAAAACAAGGACAAATAGGCTGAAAAGCAGCAGCTATCCCAGTACAGTAACTATACTGAATTCTACTGTATGGTGCCATATTAATGCAACATCAGGGGTTTTCAATTCAATTGTGTAGAATGCGAAGGATGTGAGTTTGTGTTTTTATTTTTTTATGTGTAATGTACACTGAAGATGGTTGTTTTAATTTTGTTGTACGAGGTGCAGTGACAATAAAGTAAACTTACGTTCCCGTTTCTCTTCTCCTTTTCTGCTTTTCTCACCCCAAAAGGTTTGCCGGTCCCTGCCCACCTTGTTGGACATCAAGGCTCACGCCCAGACGTCCTTGGATAAGCTCAATCCTGTCCACAAGAGGCTGCAGGATCCGGAGGCCTACCAGGTACAGGCGGTGGGGAGAAAAGTCGGGGGGAGGGGGGCTGCCCCATCTTTTTAAACCTCATTTTGCTCAGAAAGGCTACATTAGAGAGAAAGAAAATGCCTCTAAGGTTGGACTTATGACCATAAAATAGATCAAGCAGAATTCAGGGAGGTCTCATCTGACTATATACAGGTAGTCCTCGAGTTACGGCCACAATTGAGACCAAAATTTCTGCTGTTGAGATTTTTGTTAAGTGAATCTCGCCCCATTTTATGAGCTTTCTCGCCTCTGTTGTTAAGTGAACCACTGCAGTAGGTAAGTTATTATCCCAGTTGTTAAGTGAATCTGGCTTCCCCGTGGGCTTTGCTCATCCGACGGTCGCAAAAAGGGACTACGTGATCTTGAGACACTGTGATTGTCATCAATATGGGCCAGGTCGTAAGTGTGAAAAACGGTCATAAAGTCCCTTTTTTTCAGCGCTGTTGTAACTTTGAACAGTCCCTGAAAGAGAGACTGTAAGTCGAGGACTATCTTCACTGCTAAAACTCTCCTTGTTGGGACCTTTACCTGGGCAAAATAGTGCATCAGAACGGTGCATAATTTTGGAACCAAGGGTGTGCAGCGAACGAGTAGGCTGGCTTGGTTGCGAGACACGGGTGAAGTGGTGCCAGCAGCGCTTGCATTTTCTACGTCGCATCTTCCTTCTGCTGTCCTCACCACTCTCTGTAACCGAGAGCATCCTGTCTCATATGGCATTAGAGTCTGGTTTGGAATAACTTACCTACTGCAGTGATTCACTTAACAACAGAGGCGAGAAAGCTCATAAAATGGGGCGAGATTCACTTAACAAAACATTCCTGCTTCGGACAGGAAGGTGGTGCAGAGAGTGGTGAGGACAGCAGAAAAGATCACTGGCAGCTCACTCCCTTCTGTCTAGGCACACAAGAGATGCTTGAGCAGGGTCTGTGGGATTGTGTGGGACGCTACACATCCTTTTCATGACCCGTTTTTCCTTGTTACCTTTGGGGAGGGGGCTTCGTGGTACCCAAAGCAGAACATCCAGATTCGGTCACAGTTTTGCTCCAAAAATGTTCAACCTTGTGAACTGTCAGGTTTCCTCTTTCCTCTACGTATTTAAAATGGACAGTGATTAATATTTATATGTATATATAGTATGGGTGTAGGACACACACACACACACACATATTAGATGGAGAGAGAGAGAGAGAAAGAGAGAGATTGGTGATGGATGGATGGATAGATAGATAGATAGATAGATAGATAGATAGATAGATAGATAGATAGATAGATGATAGGGAGGGAGAGTTGGTATATGATGAGAAAGATAAATGATAGATAGATTGATGGGAGAGAGAGAGAGAGAGAGAGAGAGAGAGAGAGAGAGATGATAAGGAAAGAGAGAGTTGATATATGATAGGGAGAGAGGTAAATGACAGATAGATAGATGATAGGTAAATAGATAATAGAGATTATTTGGATGGATGATAGGTAGAGAGAGTTGATATATGATAGGGAGAGAGAGAGATGATAGAGATGATAGATCGATAGATTAGATAGATGATAGATAGATAGATAGATAGATAGATAGATAGATAGATAGATAGATAGATAGATGATAGATACTGCCAGAGACTGATAATTAGCTAGGTTGATGATAGATAGATTAGATAGATAGATAGATAGATAGATAGATAGATAGATAGATAGATAGATATTAGATGGATGGATGGATGGATGATAGGTAGAGAGAGAGTTGATATATGTATGATAGAGATAAATGATAGATAGATAGATAGGTGAGTGAGTATATCTGGGTAAATATATATTTTATTTTGAGAGCAGGCAACAGAATTTCATTTTTAATGGAGGCCAGTGTGCTGGGCAGTAAACACTCAAGCTTCCTCTTTCTGCTATGTATTCAAGATGGACAGTGATTAAGATTTATGTGTATTCATAAGTATGGGTGTAGGTATATACATATGTCACAGAATTTCATTTTTTAATGTGTGCTAGTGTGCCCACAGTAAAAAATGACCTTATCTTATAATGCACCTCAGATGGGCTAACTTAGTTCAAAATCTGGGACCCAGGACTCCCAAGGGGATGAAATTTGGGCAAGCTATGGTTGCTTCAACGTGATTGGCTGCTTCTGGGCTGCGGTTGCGGTCCCGTGATCTTCTCAACGTTCTGTGGCAGTTTCCCAGCCAATCTCGCAATCCCTCGCTTTCCCTCCCTCCCTGCCTAACAGCCGCCGCCACTCAACCTTGGTTTGCTTCCCCATCTCAGGTGGCCGTGACAAGAAAGCTCTACCTGCTCCTTCTCGACTTGCAGAAGGACTCCTGAGCACCACTCCGGCGTCGCAAAGTGAAACCATCCAAAGTGGCTGCTGTGGGGATCCGGACTGAACAAGACCCCAAATTGTTGGCGGGGGGAGTTGGGGGCTCCTGTGCCAACCCCCGAGGGGTTTACCTTCAAAGTGTGTCCATGCCCACATCTCTCCAACTCCATTACCCTGAACCACACGCACCTGTACACAAATCTCTGTGTCACCTTTTCCCAAGGAGCTGGCTGGGGATTATTGGTGTGTTGGCCAAGTGACTGGGAGGGCTGTTCTCTTCCGGAAGCCCACCACGGTCTATTGGGTTGATAGAAGAACCCAACCAAATTTTCGGCGTTCCAGCGCAGGGGGTGTGGCCAGACCAGATGCGAATCACTGGTAGGATGCAGGAAGAGGGATGCTGGTAACCATGGTGATATCAGGACACGAGTGAGGTGCCTCTCCCACTCCCCACAGCCCGCCCACCCAAATCCGATGCATTTGTTTGCCATTTCGAATCAGAGGCTTGGAGCAGTGGGGTCTCTGAAAGTGGCCGCTTTAAGACGCGTGGACTTCCAACTCCCCGAATTCCCCAGCCAGAGAGAATTCTGGGAGTTTGAAGTCTACATGTCTTAAAAGAGGCCACGTTTGGGAGAGCCCCCGGGCTAGAGGATTTGCTGGCTGTAAAATTGGGTGAGAGTCTCCCCGCCCCCCATGTCCCTTTCACCTTTCCCTCCCTCCTCCCCAAAACAAAAGCCTTTGGCAATGCTGCACCTCGATGTGCCTTTTCTTGCTTTGAGAATTGTGTGTCTTGGTTTTTTGTTTTTTTTTCCCACCATGAATGTGATCTGAGTGGAATCTGGTTTCTCCTTCTCTCTTTGTATTCACACGCTGCTGGCTTGCTGGCCTCGTGCACACCAGCCCACAAACACGTGTATGGTTTGCTTGCTCCAGATGTTCGCGTTGGACACAGTGGGGGCTCACCCTTGTTAACTAGGTAAAGCAGGGGTGTCAAGGTTGGACACCCCTGGAGGTAAAGGTTCCTCTCCTGGCACATCCGTGCTAGTTGTTTTTGGCTCTGGGGGGCGGTGCTCATCTCCGTTACAAAGCCGAAGAGCCAGCGCTGTCTGAAGACGTCTCCGTGGTCATGTGGCCGGCGGGACTAAACGCCTTCGAAGGCGCACAGAACGCTTGTTCCCTTCCCACCAAAGGGGTCCCTCTTTTTCTACTGGTATTTTTTCTGTGCTTTCGAACTGCTCCGTTGGCAGAAGCTGGGACGAGGAACGGGGGAGCTCACTCCGTGACGCGGCGCTAGGGATCTGGACCGCCAAACTGCCGACCTTCCTGATCAACAAGCTCATCGTCTTAGCCACTGAGCCGCCCCTTTTAAAGAGCAACTGCCAGCTGGGAAAACCTCCAACTTCAGCTCGTGCAAAGTATTTTACAAAATCCCTTTCTTGAAATCGGAGCCCTTTTCGACGAATAAGGGATTTTGGGATTTTTTTTTCCCCAATGGCTCAGGCCTGTGATGGTGAACCTATGGTGGCACGCAGAGCCATTTGTGCGGGCACGCGAGCCCCAGACAAACATACCTGCACTGCGCATGCGTGCCCCTCCCAGCTGATCTTCGGCCTGTTTACCAGAAGTGACGAAACGGGCCCGTTTTTTGACCTCCAAAGGCTTTGACCTCCTTGAGGCTCCAGGAGGGTGAAAACGGCCTCAAACAGGCCAAAAATCAGCCGGGAGGCGCACATGCGCAGTGCATGTAAGGGGGGTGTGTGCACACATGCACAGGGCGGTAGAGCGCATTGCATTGTGGGTGCCAGCATGCACGCTTTAGGCACACCACCACAACAAAAAGGTTCGCCCTCACTGGTTCAGGCAGTCCTCGATTTATGACAATTGTGTCCCAAATTTCTTTTGCTTAAGTCAAGACAGTTGCTAAGTGAGTTTTGCCCCATTTCACGACCCTTCTTGCCTCAGTTGTTAAGTGAATCACTGAGTTATAGGGTTAAGTGAACCTGGCTTTCCCCATTGACTTTCATCGTCAGGCGGTCGCAAAACAGGATCACCTAACTCCAGGACCTCAACTGTTAAAAGTGTGATGGCCAGTTGCCCCCCTTTTCCCCCCCACCCAGTGCCGTTGTCACTTGGGAACGGTCACTAAACAAATGGTTGCAAGAAGGGGGACTGGCTGCACTTAAAAGTTGAGTTTTGCAGGGGTGGATTTAAAGCCGGGGTCCCTGGAATCGATGAGCAAATTTTGCAAGCTGGTTTTTTTTTCTTTAAATCTGCAAAATGATCTTTGAGGTTTGGGTGCTCTCACTGTTAAGTTCAGGAGCCTGGGATGAAAGGAGGGTTGGGAGTCAGTTGCACTAATTCTGGGTTGGGGGGGGGGGGTCCGGGTTGGGGGTGTGTGTGCTTTCTTTCTTGCAACTGTTTGCTTTCCAGGATAGCGTGACACAAAAAAACAGGTTCTAAAACCAGCAGCTTCTAAGAGCTGCGAACTCTTCTCTCTGGTATCTTTAGCAAGGGAGAGTTTAAGGGCCTTTGCTGCACTTAACCCAAATCAGATCCTAGCTTTTAAAAGCATCTTGCACATTAGAGTGTGCAAAGAGCAACCAGGATGATGAGGGGACTGGAGGCTGAAACATACGACGGACGGTTGCAGGAACTGGGCCTGGCTAGTCTAGGGAAGAGAAGGACCAGGGGAGACGGGAGAGCAGCCTTCCAATATCTGAGGGGCTGCCCCAGAGTGGAGAAAGGGGGTCAAGCTATTCTCCAAGGCACCCGAAGGCCAGACAAGGAACAATGGATGGAAACTGATCCAGGAGAGATTCAACCTGGAAATAAGGAGGAATTTTCTGACAGGGAGAACAATCAACCCATGGAACAGAAGTTGCCTTCAGAAGTTGTGGGAGCTTCATCCCTGGAGGCTTTTAAGGGGAGACTTGACTGCCATTTGTCAGAACTGGTCTCCTGCTTGGGTAGGGAGGGGTTAGACTAGATGACCTATAAGGTCCCTTCCAACTCTCATTCTTATCTGCAGCAGAAGTTGCCTCCAGTAGTTGTGAGAGCGGAAGCTTTCGAGAAGGGAGTAGACTGCAATCTTCTTAGAAATTGTGTAGGGTTTCCTGCTTGGGCGGGGGTTGTTTGGTGTGTGGACTAGATGACCTACCAGGTCCCTTCCAACTCATTTGTTCTGTAGTTCTGCCAAAGCCAATGTTAGCGTGGCTGGCTAGGGAATTCTGGGAGTCGAAGTCTTAAAGTTCCCCATATTGGACACCCCTGGTATAGAGATTCCTGGCTTGAGCGGAGGGAGGTTGGACTAGATGAACCTGCGAGGTCCCTTCCAAACACATTGTAAAGCTGCCTAAAGCCACCGCAGCATGGCTGGCTGGGGAGTGGAGTTCTGGCAATTGAAGCCCGTTGGAATAACCCTGGGTAGAGCCTCCTCGAGCGGACGGGTGGATTAGATGACCTTACCAGACCCCTTTTCCAACAGGTGTGCTGAATTCGATGGGGGAAAAGAGAAACCACACGGGGTTTGGATGCGCAAAAAACAAACTTTATTCAACGAAACTTTTCAACTCGTAGCGCGCGCCACGTCGGGGAGAAACCCAGACTGACCCCCCTCCGCCTTGCAGCCGCGCCGAGGGAGCCCCCCAATAACGAAACCCCCCTTTTCCTTATAACTGCCCCCCCCCGTCGAACAAAGAGAAACCGAACGAGACCCGGGCGAAGCCTCCGGGACGGCCGCCGAAGCTCTCAGATGCAGGCCTTCTCCGGGCTGCCGGGCGAAGGGCTCCGCCCGCCTTGCAAGCTGCCGGCCGGCCCGTCGTTGTTGCGGCAGATGGGGATGGGGACGGTGCGCTCCCAGGCGGGGCTGGAGCCCAGGCGGGGCGCTTCGATGCGGAGCCGGCCGGCTTCGGGCGCCAGGCAGCAGGTCAGCGCCTCCAGGTCGGCGTCGTCGGGCAGGAGGAGCTCGCGGCGGACCTCGCGGACCTCGTGGCAGACGCAGCCGTCGGACGCCTCGCTCCGCTGGTCCCGCCGGCCGCAGACCGTCAGCTTGGCGCCGTCCACTTTGACGGCCAGCTCGTCGGGGCAGAAGTCGCCCACCTCCAGGCCGAAGTAGTAGGTGCGCCCGTCGTCGCTCTGCTCCAGCCGAGGGAAGCCGCTGCTCGAGCCGCTCCGGCGGGGCCCTCCGCCTCCGTCCCTGCCTCCTCCGCCGCTACTGCCGCTTGGCCAGCCGGAGAGGCGCGGGTAGGCGTCGAGCAAGCCCACCCGCAGCCGCTCCATCTCCTCCAGGTGGCTCTGCAGGTCGCCCACCAGCTGGTCCAGCAGCGCCTGCGGGGGCATCCCCAGCGACACGCACTCGAAGCTCCGCGGAGCCCCGCGGGTCAAGCGCAGCCGGCACTCGCGGGAGAAGCTCGACATGACGGCGGCGGCGGCGTCCGAGCAAGCGGGCTGAGCTGCTGTTGCTGCTGCTGCTCCCCCTCCTACGACCGTCCGTCTAGTAGTAGTAGTAGTAGTAGTAGTAGTAGTAGTAGTAGTAGTAGTAGTAGTAGTAGTAGTAGTAGCCAAAGGGTCCGCCGAGCGAGCGAGGAGAGACGCGCGTTACTGCTTCGGCTGGATTTGCGCGCCTCGACGACGCTGCCGCTGCTCTTCTGGCGATGCCCGGGGAAAGGGCGGAGCGAGAGCCCGGCTGGCTTTGCAAGCAAACAAAGTTGCAAAGGGGTTGGAGCCGGCGCGGAGCAAGCGAGCCCGTGGTGGTGGTGTGGTTCGATTTCGCAACGTGCTCCGATCCCTGGCAGAGGTGAGCGTTGCAAACCGTTGCATCCTTGCATTCCATTGCACCGTTGCATTTAATTGCCTCCTTGTATTTCCGCGGCATCGTTGCATTCCGTGGCATCCTTGCATCCCCATTGCATCCTTGCAAATTGATATGGCACGTCGATCTTTTGTTTTTTTGTTTTAAAAAAAAGAGTGCGCGCTTTCCAGAATTGCGAGGAGGAAGGAATATTTTATAGCTTTGCATCTCCTTGGAGACACGCAGTTGCAAATGCACACGCCTTCCTCGACCCGAAGGGCGCTGCAAAAATCGGTAGCTTTTTTTTTTTTTCCTCACTTCTTTTTTTGACAGCCGGTTTTCCCGCCCTCAGGAAAGGGGGGGTGGAGAGGGATAATTTTGCCGGAGATCTGCCTCAATTGATAGGATTTTGCAGGTTGCATCAATTAGAGGCGTTTGTTTGTTTACAGCGAGATGTATGGAACTAATTTAATTAAACTAATTTAATTGTTGAGCTTGTTTGGTCTAGTGGTTAAGGAGCCAGGATAGAAAGCTGGTGATGGGGGGAGTTCTAGTTCCTCCTTAGCCATGAAAGCCAGTTTCTATTATTAACCTTGGGCCAGTCACCGGGAGACGGGGAGTTCTAGTCCCTCCTTAGCCATGAAAGCTGGCCCGGTGACTTTGGGCAAGATTCCCCTCTCACCCATGCCACCTCACAGGGTTGTTGTCGAGGAAAAATAGCTGGAAGGTATGTTGGATATGTTCTTCCCCCTTGCGTTATTTGCAAAAAAGAATAAATGCAGGATATAAAAAGAAACGTATAAAGGCTTGAGGTTCAGGAAGAAACCACAATGGGGAACATCGTTTAAACAAACACGATGGTAATAATTAAATCCATTCAGTCGTGCCCGACTCTTGGCGGTTCCTTGGGCCAGCTGGTCTCTATCCACTGCTTCCTATTGTGCACTACAGGTTAGTCCTCAACGACCACCATTGAGCCCAGAGTTTATGTCGCTAAGCGAGACTTTTGTTAAGTGAGTTTCCCGCCCCCCCATTTTACCACCTTTCTTCCGCCCCGTTGTAAAGCGAATCCCTGCAGTCACACGGTCATTAAGTGAATCTGGCTTCCCCGTTGCTCGTCAGAAGGTCACAAAAGGAGATTGCATGCCCCCCCCCGGCAGCGGCGCCCATCGTAAATACGAATCAGTGGCCAAGCGTGGAGGTTGCAATGGCCGTTAAGTGTGAAAAAACGGACGTAAGCCACTTGTTTTCAATGCCACTGTTAGCTTCGGTCACTAAACGAACCATTGCAAGTTGAGAACTAACCGAATAAACTGCATCTCGCCTTACCATGCAAAGACTTTAAAAAGTTTTTTTTTAAAAAAAATAAATAAAGATGGCAGCTCTGATGGTGCATGGCCCGTACAAAAGTCACACCGGGTTTAGATCACAACCGTTATGGCTGCCATTTTGACTTATTTGACTTTCCTTGGGGATGCCCACTGTGTCTGTCACACAGGGGTATCAATAGCTGGCAAATGTATTCCCCCATTGAGCAGGGGGTTGGACTAGTCTAGAAGACCTCCGGGGTCCCTTCCAGCTCTGTTCCGATTGATCGATAGTTTTATTTCCCTCTTTATAACATTTATATAACCGTCAATTTTGTGCAGAACAACTCTGGCTGTCTCGCCACCAACAGTTAAACCATGATACAATGAATATATAGATATATGGAGGAGGAGGAGAGTGGTGGGCGGAGTCAAAAGAGAAATCTGCCTAGATTCATGATCGACTTAGTCACACACGGATCCAATCCAATCCCTCTGGCATTATTACCAAAATAGTACCAAAACAACAGGTTTACAACCAAGTGGTGCGGTGACCTAGAGTTGAAGCTGTCTCCTCACAATCAGGAGCAGTGGTGGGATTCAATTTTTTTGAAGAAAAATACTGCAAAAACCCCCTTCCCTCCCCACCCCATTAACCTGCTTTCCAGCTCCGTTCTCCTGTGCAGGGCAACCAAAGGAGACCCAGCCAATCAGCTGGGACTCGATGGGAGGCAGGGAAGAGATGGGGTTGGCTGGTTCTCCCAAGTACTTAAAATTTCCGTTCCTGGTTCTCCAGAACTGGTCCAAACCGGCTGGATACCACCTCTGATCAGGAGGCTGTGAATTCGATTCTAAGTAGAGGCAGATATTTCTCTCTCTGGACACACTGAGAATATATCTGCTGAACAAAACTCTGCAATGGTGACAGGAAGGGCATCTGGCCAGTAAACAGCCAGCTCCATGCAGCTGCCCAGACTCCATCCTGCAAGGGATTATGGGGTCATTAAAAGGAGATGATGATGGCATAGGTTTACGACCACAACTGAGCCCCAAATTGACGTTGCTAAGTTTGGCCCCATTGTACGACCTTTCTTGCCAGAGTCGTTAAGTGAATCGCTGCAACTGGTGAGTTAGCAACACAGTCGTTAAGTGAGCCTGGCTTCCCTCTGGCTTCCTCGTGGATCTGCCAGGAGGTTCCAAAAGGGGGAAATCACGTGACCTCGGGACCTTGCGACCGTCATAAATATGAATCTCTTGCCAAGCGTCTGAATTTTGATCCTGTGAACTATGAAGAGGCTGCAACGGTCGCAAGTGTGAAAAACGGTCGTAAGTCACTTTTTTCAGTGCGGTTGTAACTTTGAACAATGTGAACAATAAGTTTAATTGGGATGTAATGTATGACCTTGGTCTTTTTACCTATTCAAAAATCATATATCGCAGTGGGGGCTAACCCTTTTGGGTCCTGTGCCAAAAATTGTGTGCGCGCTGGTGCTCGCGTGCCTGCACTCAGAAGGCAATGAGCGCCTCCCATGCCCCCTGCGCATGTGCGCGCAATCCCACTTCCCCTTACCTGCACTGCACCTCACAGCTGATTTTCAGCTGCTTTGAGGCCTTTTTCGGCCTTCCAGAGCCTTGAAAAAACCCTCTGCAGGCCGAATAGGCCCATTTTGTCACTTCCGGTATTACAGGAAGTGACAACATGGGCCTATTATTCGTCCTGCAAAGCCTGCAGAGGCTTTTTTCAAGCCTCTGGAAGGCCAAAAACAGCTTCAAACAAGCCAAAAATCAGCTGTGAGGGCGCGCACATGCGCAGTGAGGTAAGTTTGCCTGCGGCTTGCATGCTGGCACAAATGGCTCTGTGTGCCACCCGTGGCATGCGTGACATAGGTTCTCCATCACGGATATATAGTAAAAAATCTGGCAGCATAATTCACTTTAACCACCAGTCCATCCTGAACGCCAAAATCCCCCTCATCTCACCCTATACTACCGGGATGGTGAACCTATGGCATGTGTGCCACAGGTGGCATGCAGAGTCATTTACGTGGGCACGCGAGCCCTAGCTAAACTTACCTGCACTGCGCATGCGTTCGCCTCCCAGTTGATTTTAGGCCCGTTTGAGGCCTTTTTCACCCTCAAGGGAAGCCTCTGCATCCTCGGGAGGCCGAAAAATGAGCCTTCCGGAAATACCGGAAGTGCCAAAAGGGGCCCATTTTTCGGCCTCCAAAGGCTGCAGAGGCTTCTCTCGAGGCTCCGGGAGGGCGAGAACAGCCTCAAACAGGCCGAAAATCAGTTGGGAGGTGTGTGCATGTGCAGTGCAGGTAAGGGGGGGGGGTGTTGCGCACGCATGCGCAGGGGGGCGGAGCGCCTTTTATTGAGGGTGCCGGCACGCATGCTATCGCGCACATGCGCGCTTTCGGCACACCAAAACGAAAAGATTTGCCATCACTGCTATGGTACCAGCTGAGGGGGAAATCTAGATTTTAAGCGCTCTTTGGAAGTCTTTGTCATGCCCCTGTTGGAGACTTGACTCTGAGGGAGAGGAGGAACAGCCGACAGGGAGTGGAGGTGTGGCTCCGGAGGTTGTGGAGGAGGCTGGGGAAGGGCAGAGGCCGGCTGAGGAAGAGCCAGGCCCGTCCCCTCTCCATCCTAGGGCACGCAGGGAGGAGAGGATAAGGGAGAGATGGGAATGGCGGGGTGGTGTACGGGGAGAGGAAAGGGCCTTGATCCCCTTCATGGGCTGCAGCTGTGAGAACTGGTTAAAAGGACAGACATGCGTATGGGCCAGTGCTGGACACAAAGCATGGAAATATCTCTAGTCTGTCGTTCCTCTCTGAGTTTGGCGTCCTTCCCAGTGTGTGTTCCGATATCTGTGGACGTCTTCAAGCCTTTATCTTGCCTGGTTCCCTTAATTCCTTCAGTGTGGTTTGTGTTGTTTTTTCTATTTATAGTTTACAGGCATTTTTAGTTTAAACGGCATTCCCTCCTTTTCGTAACTGCTTGTGGGGGAGTTTTTTGTCTCCAGTCAAGGATGTTTGGAGCTTTGAAGCAAAGTGAAGGAATAAAAGGGGCTTCACCTGTTTTTGTGACTGTTGTTTATTTTGTATCCCACCCTGGGTCATCACAGTCTAGGTGAAGACCTGCCTAACTTCAGAGGCACAAAGTGTCCCATGGGGCACGGCCGGTCACAGAAGAAAACCCTGCTTCCTAGCTCCTATCAGATGGTAATATTGAGGGGAAGGGTCTAGGAGGGTCCCCCAACCCTATCTGAGCTGGTAGGGTGGGTAGATATCCTTAGGGAAAGGCGGCCTGCATATTTAACAGAATAACAAAAGAGTTGGAAGAGGCCTTGGAGGTCATCTAGTCCAACCCCCTGCTCAATAGGAGACCCTATACCGTTTCAGGCAAATGGCTGTCCAATCTCTTCTTAAAAGCCTCCAGTGATGGAGCAACCCACGACTTCTGGTGGCAAGCCGTTCCAGGGGTTAATTGTTCTAGATAGCCTGGCCATACATCGAGGGCTTTAAAGGTGAGGACTAGCACCTTGAATTGCACCCGGAAGGAAACCCGGGAGGAACACAGCTCACACAACAGAGGTGTAACATGGGAGAACTCCCATCACTGCACACCCGGCCGCACTCTGGACCAGTTGTAGCTTCTGGGTCGTCTTCAAGGGCAGCCCCACGTAGTGTGCAGTGCAGTAATCCGGATGGGAGGTAATCAAGGCATGAGTGCAAGGCCGGCTCAGGAAAGGTCACAAATTGGTGCACCAGAGCAAACTGTGCAAAACACACACCCATACCCCCAAACCACAGCTGCTGCCACCTGCTCCTCTAGCAGAAGCCCTGGGGCCCCCACCCCAAATTAGAATAGAATATAGAAAGTAGAATAGAATATAGAATAGAATGGAATGGAATAGGAATATACGA
Organism: Notechis scutatus; assembly: GCF_049901735.1. Lineage (NCBI taxonomy): Eukaryota > Metazoa > Chordata > Lepidosauria > Squamata > Elapidae > Notechis > Notechis scutatus. Next base: position 208,417,191 of record NC_142011.1, read on the forward strand.
TAGAATGGAATAGAATAGAATTAAATAGAATAGAATATAGAATAGAATATAGAATAGAATAGAATACCTAGAATAGAATAGAGAATATACTATAGAATGGAATAAAAGTAAATAGAATAGAGTAGAATTGAATAGAATATAGAGAATATAATTTAGAATATAGAATATAGAATAGAATATAGAAAATAGAGAATAAACTAGAATAGAATAGAATAGAATAGAATAGAATAGAATATATAATAGAGTAGAATATAGAAAATAGAATAGAAAATAGAATAAAATTTATATAATAGAATAGAATACATAGAATAGAGAATATACTATAGAATGGAATAGAATTAAATAGAATAGAATAGAATAGAATAGAATAGAATAGAATAGAATAGAATTAAATAGAATATAGAGAATAGAATTTAGAGAATAGAATATAGAAAATAGAATAGAATAGAATGTAGAGAATAGAATAGAGAATATACTATAGAATGGAATAAAAGTAAATAGAATAGAATATAGAGAATAGAATTTAGAATATAGAATAGAATAGAATATAGAAAATAGAGAATAAACTAGAATGGAATAGAATAGAATATATAATAGAGTAGAATATAGAAAATAGGATAGAAAATAGAATAAAATTTATATAATAGAATAGAATACATAGAATAGAGAACTATAGAATGGAATAGAATTAAATAGAATAGAATAGAATTAAATAGAATATAGAGAATAGAATTTAGAGAATAGAATATAGAAAATAGAATAGAATAGAATGTAGAGAATAGAATAGAGAATATACTATAGAATGGAACAAAAGTAAATAGAATAGAGTAGAATTAAATAGAATAGAATATAAAGAATATAATTTAGAATATAGAATAGAATAGAAAATAAACTACAGAATGGGATAGAATAGAATATAGAATAGAGTAGACTATAGAAAATAGAATAGAATAGAAAATGGAATAAAATTTATATAATAAAATAGAATATATAGAATAGAATAGAGAATATACTATATTACGCACGATCTCATCTGGTACGCACTGCGAGATCATGGCGTGCCCGAGCTGCTCGTACAATGGGTCCAACTCCTATACAGATGTCACAAAAGCCGTGTAAAAGCGGCAGCTGGGATATCAGAGGAGTTCAATATCACCGTCGGCGTACACCAGGGCTCTGCTCTCTCACCACTGCTGTTCATTCTGGTGATGGACACAATTACACACGACCTGTACACGCCCGCCCCATGGACGCTGCTCTACGCCGATGATGTGTTCCTGGCCAACCTGCGCAAGGCTGAACTCGAGCACCTAGTCCAACAGTGGCACGACCGCCTCGAGCAGTTCGGGCTCCGGCTGAACCTAAAGAAGTCGAATACCTGACCACTGACAACGAAGCGACAGGCTCCATCCACGTGAACGGGCAGGAGCTACCGCGCGCCTCCACCTTCAAGTACCTGGGAACTACTCTTGGGGAAGAAGGCCTACTACAAACTGAGGTGGCAGCCAGGATCAACGCAGCGTGGGGCAAATGGAAGTCCGTCACGGGCGTCCTCTGTGACAAGAAGATGCCGATGCATCTGAAGGCGAAAATCTATAACTCTGTGGTGCGCCCCGTGGCCATATACGGCGCAGAGTGCTGGCCGACGACCAAAGAAGCCGAAAGCAGACTCCAGACAATGGAGATGCGAATGCTCCGATGGTCGGTAGGCCTCACCCTACTCGATCGCGTCAGGAACGAAGAAGTGCGTAGACGGTTCAACGTCGTGCCCATCCCCACGGTCATGAGGCAGTCCCGGCTACGATGATTCGGCCATGTGAGTCGCGCCAAGGAAGAATCCATCATCAAATCTGCGATGAAGGTGACTGTCGGAGGAGCGAGACCGCGTGGTAGACCTAAGCAACGCTGCATGGACACGATCAAGGCCGATCTAGAGATCGCGAAGGCAGACCCGACATACGTGGCAGACAGAGAGGCGTGGAAGCAGTACTCAAGGACATTAGCGGACCTCGCCAGAGCGCGAGACAAACGCTGAAGAAAAAGAAGAAGAAGAAGATATATATATATATATATATATATATATATATATATATATATATATATATATATATATATATACACACACACACACAAACTATATATATACTATATACTATATACTATAGAATGGAATAGAATTAGAATAGAATAGAATGAAATAGAATAGAGAGAATAGAGAATAGAATAGAGAATAGAATAGAATATAGAAAATAGAATCGAATTAATGGAGAGAATAGAATAGAAGATAGAATGGAATGGAGCTGGAAGGGACCCTGGAGGTCCTCTAGTCCAGCCCCCTGCTCAAGCAGGAGAATCCACACACATTGCAGGGCGCCTGGAGGATTTGCACCCTCTCCGGCCACATGGTTGGCTGGCCAATTCCGGGAGCTGGAAGTCCAGAGAGAGCCCCAGCTGGCCAAACCCCCGGGACTTCTGCCAGGGCGGTTGGCGAGCGCCGACCCTTCCCAACGCCCGAAGCCTGGGTCAAAAGGGGCGTCAACCACCGGGCGGAGGGGGGGAGGGGGAGGGGGAGGGGCTTCCCGGAGAAAAGCCCGCCGCCCGTCGTCTCCTGCCAAGCGGAGGAGCGAGGGCGAGCCCTTAGGGCATCCTGCCTGGGCTGCCGCTGCCGCGGAGCTTCGGCTGGCAGCCCGACGGCGGCGCCCCGCGCCTCTTGGGCGGCCGTTTCAAGGAGGCGGACTGCTCGCCCTGGAGGAGCCCGGCTTGGGCTCGGCGGGGCCCGCGCAGCCGCTTTTCCTCCCCCGGGCCCGGCTGCTGCTGGCCCCAGCTGGCCCTCGACGGGGCGGCCTTCTCGGCGGAGGAGCTGACGGTCCCGCTGGAGGGGAAGCAGGAGAAGGAGGCGGCGGGCGGGCGGGGACGCCAGGAGCTGCTGCTGAGCCCCCGACGCCGACCTGGAAGCCCTCACCTGCGCCCTCGGCCACGATGGGCAGCTCCGCCTCCGGGCCCCGCACCGGGGGCGCTTCATCCCGGTCCCCGAGGAGAGGAACCCCAGCGAGGCCCGGGGCCCCCATGGAGGAGGGGCCGAGGAAGAAGCCGCCGCCGCGGGAGGCGAGAAGGCGGACGGGGCGGACGAGCAGTGACCGGCGGCGGCGGGGTGATGGTTTCTACTCCCCCTTTAAAGAAGAGACTGGACTGCCATTTGTCAGAAACGGTGTAGGGTCTCCTGTGTGGACGGGGGGCTGGGCTAGATGACCTCCAAGGTCCCTTCCAGCTCTGTTATTCTATATTTAACGGAACAGAAGTTGCCTTCGGAAGTTGTGGGAGCTCCATCACGGGAGGCTTTCAAGAAGAGACTGGGCTGCCATTCGTCAGAAACGGTGTAGGGTCTCCTGTGTGGGTGGGACGTTGGACTAGAAGACCTCTAAGGTCCCTTCCAAACATTATTTTATAGTTCTTTTAACCAGTGGAACTGCTTGCCTCCAGAAGTTGTGGGAGCTTCATCACTGGAGGCTTTCAAGAAGAGACTGGGCTGCCATTCGTCAGAAACGGTGTAGGGTCTCCTGCTTGGGCAGTGGGTTGGGCTAGATGACCTATAAGGTCCCTTCCCACTCTGATTATCTGTTAGACTACACGAGTGCTGCACATTTCTTGGGAAATACCACTGTTTTCCGTCCATATCACTTTGCCCGGGTCTGACTTAATGGGGGGGGAGAGGAGGTTTTTTTGGGGAGGGGTATAAATTTTTTATTTTTTCTTATTTACAAACATATCATTGTGTGAACAGTGTGGTACCTGGGTGTCTTGCATTTGAAAACAAATATGACAATATTCTTCATATTCAATAAAGTTCATAATCTTATACATTTTCATATTAACACACACATATTCTTGATGGTGCAAAAATCTCCGTATTCTAACTATCCCTCTTTTTCTACAGGTAGAATATTGTTAATGATATTTGTAGTTCATCGGTTATTATGTTCATCAATCTTATATAGTTAATATTTTACGTTAATATAATTATATTAATATAATAATTTAATTATATATTATGAGTAATATAAAAATTTATGTTAAATTATATTTATATCAATTTCCATCTTCTAAATATCCCACTTTTGCTACAGGTAGAATATTATTAATCATATTTGTAGTTCATTGGTTATTATGTTCATCAATCTTACATAGTTAATAATATCTTATGTTAATATAATAAGTTTAATTAAGATAATAATTTTATTATATTATAAGTAATATAATAATTTAACTTCTTCTTCTTCTTTTTCTTCAGCGTTTGTCTCGCGCTCTGGCGAGGTCCGCTAATGTCCTTGAGTATTGCTTCCACGCCTCTCTGTCTGCCACGTATGTCGGGTCTGCCTTCGCGATCTCTAGATCGGCCTTGATCGTGTCCATGCAGCGTTGCTTAGGTCTACCACGCGGTCTCGCTCCTCCGACAGTCACCTTCATCGCAGATTTGATGATGGATTCTTCCTTGGCGCGACTCACATGGCCGAACCATCGTAGCCGGGACTGCCTCATGACCGTGGGGATGGGCACGACGTTGAACCGTCTGCGCACTTCTTCATTCCTGACGCGATCGAGTAGGGTGAGGCCTACCGACCATCGGAGCATTCGCATCTCCATTGTCTGGAGTCTGCTTTCGACTTCTTTGGTCGTCGGCCAGCACTCTGCGCCGTATATGGCCACGGGCGCACCACAGAGTTATAGATTTTCGCCTTCAGGCGCATCGGCATCTTCTTGTCACAGAGGACGCCCGTGACGGACTTCCATTTGCCCCACGCTGCGTTGATCCTGGCTGCCACCTCAGTTTGTAGTAGGCCTTCTTCCCCAAGAGTAGTTCCCAGGTACTTGAAGGTGGAGGCGTGCGGTAGCTCCTGCCCGTTCACGTGGATGGAGCCTGTCGTTTCGTTGTCAGTGGTCAGGTATTCGGACTTCTTTAGGTTCAGCCGGAGCCCAAACTGCTCGAGGCGGTCGTGCCACTGTTGGACTAGGTGCTCGAGTTCAGCCTTGCGCAGGTTGGCCAGGAACACATCATCGGCGTAGAGCAGCGTCCATGGGGCGGCCGTGTGCAGGTCGTGTGTAATTGTGTCCATCACCAGAATGAACAGCAGTGGTGAGAGAGCAGAGCCCTGGTGTACGCCGACGGTGATATTGAACTCCTCTGATATCCCAGCTGCCGCTTTTACACGGCTTTTGTGACATCTGTATAGGAGTTGGACCCATTGTACGAGTAGCTCGGGCACGCTGTGATCTCGCAGTGCGTACCAGATGAGATCGTGCAGGACTCGGTCGAAGGCCTTTTCCAAGTCCAAGAAGGCGGTGTGGAGCGGGATTTTCTTCTCTCTGTGAGCCTCCATCAGCATCCGCACACCGAAGATGGCATCGGTGGTGCCACAGTTCTTGATGAATCCGGCCTGGTTGACGCTGATGTCGACGATGTCCCGAATGCGCTTATCGAGGACGCGTTCGAAGATCTTCATAGTGTGTGACAGTAACCTGACCGGTCTGTAGTTGGAGCAGTCCGCTGGGCTGCCCTTTCCCTTCCAGATCGGAACAGTGGTGCTGCAGTACCAGTCGTGTGGCACTATTCCCGTGGAGACGATGTTGTTGAACAGCTCGCACAGCCACAATGCCGAGCCCGGTAGTGCCTTTTTCCAGAAGTCGGCAGGGATGTCGTCTGGTCCTGTTGCCTTACCGTTTTTCATGGCCTTGATGGCGTCGGTGACCTCGCTGGCGTGAATGCCTGAGACTGGGCCTTCGACGGGGTCACCTCGCGGGGTTCGTGGGTGTGGGAACTCCTCGGTGGAGATCTTCTCGAAGTATTGTCGCCACCTCTCGGCAGCGTCTCTGGGGTTGACGATCAAATTTCCCCTTTCGTCGTTGATCCCATGAAACTGGTCAATGTCCAGGGTCTTCCTGTGTCTGCTTTTGGCTAGGCGGTAGATCTCATTCTCGCCTTCTCGCGTGTTCAGCTTCTCGTAGATGTCGTCGTAGTGGGAGCTTCTGGCTGTCGCTACTGCTTTCTTGGCTGCCTTTTTGGCCGCCTTGTACTCGCAGAGCTTCTCGCTGGTCTTGTCCTGAAGAAAGGCCTTGTAGAGCCGTTTCTTCAGGTGCACGGCATCTTGTACTTCCGGTGTCCAGAGCCATGTATCTCGTTCGATGCGTCTCCGTCCTGGCTTGGTACAACCGAGCTGTTGGCAGCCGGCAGTGTGAACAGTGCTCTTCAGCATGGACCATGCTTCCTGTGGCCCGTCGACCATCTGCAGGAACTGCTCCGGTTTGATGAGGGGTCCCGCCATTATAACAATATATACAATATATATATATATACAATATAATAATTTAACATTTTTAAAAATATTGTTTACAACTATAAATATCAAACACAGTGCATTACTGTGCCATACATACAAACATATTACCGTACTAAACCACTAACATTCATATTATTAGCACAATGTTCACAATCTAGGTCTATTTTCCCTATTTGTGTTCCCACCTTCCCTTCTCTCCTGCAACCATTGATAAAACTTATACCAAGTATCATAATATTCTGATTTCCCCTTATTTTTCAGTTCTAGTTAATCTCTCAAATTCTGCACAAGCCAGTATTTTTATCATGATGTTTCTTAAATTATATTCAAAATTACCCTCACTGAAATTCTATAATCCCTTGTGATGAATTCACCTTATAATGTAAAAATATCTATTCAATTAATCTCTAAAGTTATCCTAATTTTTGTCTTAATTATTCAATCATTACTGCGTGTTATTTTTCCGTCAATCTTTATATTCTTAACATCACTCCTTTTACTAGAAAGACTATATTAATCGCCATATTTGCAGTGTTTGACAATTTATATGATTCTAATAACCTTTCATAAATTCATATTTATATTTTCCCATTATTTATCCGGGAAGGGCGGAGTTAATGGGTGGGTGTGGGGAGTGCCAGGGTTGCCTGTGGGGGTCTCTTAGGACAGGGGTCTCCAACTTTTGGAACTGTGTACTTCAACTCTCAGAATTCCTCAGCCACCTGGCTGAGGAATTCTGGGAATTGAAGTACACAGGTCTTAAAGCGCCCAGGATTGCAGACACTTGTCTTACGGAGCAGAGGGACATTCCTAAGGATAGAGGGGACAGTTGGGCGATGGAGAGGGGAGCCTCTTCGGGTTTCCGCCATCGGACCTTCAGCCAGGACCATCGAATGAGTCACAAGAGGCGCTGGGGGAACCCACCGTAACGTCGGAAAGGAAACGCGTGTCCGCTTCTTCCAGCAGAAACCGGGGGGAGTGGGGAGACGGACTGCCCGGGGGCACAGGAGCTGCCTCTGAAAGGGGCTCGGGAGCCCGGCAGGTTCAGGATGCCTGCCTGAGTTCACCAAGCAGATCTGGGTAGTCCCTGGATGGGAGACCACCAGGAAATATCCGGGCGTTTGGGATAGTCTACTACTCAATGCAAGAAGCCTCGTGAATAAAATACCTGAATTTCTCATCCTACTAAATATGGCTAACTTCGACATTATATTTGTCTGTGAAACATGGCTCAATGCATCTCTCCCCGACTCCATTACCACAGTAAGAGACTATCATGTTTACCGATCAGATCGTGAAAATCGTCGAGGAGGTGGTGTTGCTATCTTCTATAAAAAATCCTTACATCTAAAAAATATCCAAGTTACCCAGGAGCTTGCTCTTCCTGAAACCATCATCTGTGAACTATCCTCAAATATCACAATTCGATTCTTACTATGTTACAGAGCACCTGATTATGACATTGAACATGTAAACAAGTTAAATACATTACTAACATGGGCTGCATCCTGCCCATACCCTTTTATCTTTCTTGGTGATTTCAATCTACCTCATATTGACTGGACCCTAAATGAATGTACAACTGAAATACACACAACCTTCTACAATGCTATTACAAATCTGGGACTGGAACAACTAGTAACCAACAACACTAGACTAAAAAACTGCCTCGATCTCATCTTCTGCAATAGTTTGAATTTAATTTACGGAATACAAACTAAAGAACCCTTTTCCAGCAGTGACCACAATATGATTGACTTTTGTCTCAACATACGCCCACTCAAAAATCACCACAATGATGTAATCCCCAATTGTAACTTCAAAAAAGGCAACTATGATCTTATAGACAACGATCTCTCATCCCTTGATTGGCAATCTCTATTCACTGGATGCAATACTGTTGAAGACCATTACAACATATTTTTACTTGAAGTCAAAAGAGTCATCAAACTATATGTACCAACAACAACTCCCAAAACAAAACAAAAAAGCAGATTACCCATAACAATAAGGAAACTTCAATCCAAAAAGAGATCACTCTGGCGGAAAAACAAATCTGGTCACGTTGCCAATTTCAAAAGCCGATACAAAAATTTATGCCACCAGATAAAGACCGAATGCATCAATTATCACATTAAACAAGAGGAAAACCTTCTAAGCACCAATTCCACCCGTGCTTTTTACAATTTTGTAAACAACAAACTAAAAGACTCAAGGTCCATCCCTCCCTTGATAGGACCTGATGGTAAAGACTGCAACGACGACACCACTAAAGCCAACATCTTTAACACATTCTTCAGCTCAGTATTTGTAAACAGCAATGGATCATGCCCAGTATTTCCTAGCCGTACACAGATAACAACAATGATCTAATACATATCGATTTTACAGAAGACAATGTTGAAAAAGCACTACGCAATCTAAAACCATCTCTATCTATTGGACCTGATGGAAAATGTGCCTACTTCTTAAAAAAGCTATCCACTGCCATAGCCAAACCTCTAAGCATAATCTTTGAAAAATCTTTCAGGACCAGCTCCTTGCCTAACCTATGGTCACAAGCCACAGTCATCCCCATCTTCAAAAAGCGAGACCCAAGCCTAGTTGAAAATTACAGACCAATCTCCTTATGCTGCGTCACCTGTAAAGTCATGGAATCAATTATTAACCAATCCATCATCCTCCACTTAGAGACAAACAAGCTACTCTCCAATAAACAATTTGGTTTCAGAAAAAACTATCCTGTAATCTGCAACTCTTACACTGCAAAAACATATGGACGACACAACTCGACCAGGGCAAAGCAATACGCAATCTACATAGACTTCTGTAAAGCCTTTGATTCAGTGGTACGCGACAAACTACTCCTAAAAATAAAATCCTATGGTATCTCTGGACAACTGAATAACTGGATAGAAGCATTCCTGTCAAACAGACAACAAATGGTCAAAATCGGGAGCGTACTATCAAATCCAGTACCTGTCAATAGTGGTGTTCCCCAAGGCAGTGTTCTAGGACCAACTCTCTTCATACTCTACATAAACGACCTCTGTGATCATATTAAGAGCAATTCGTTCTCTTCGCTGATGATGTAAAGCTGTTCAATACCACAGACAATACTGCTACCCTACAAAAAGATCTTGACTATGTATCAGAATGGTCAAACAAATGGCAACTTCAAATCTCAACAAATAAATGCTCTGTCTTACATATTGGCAAAAAAATCAGAAAATAAAATACAAGCTGAATAGTCAAGATCTTGTTGATGACCCAAGCTCTGTAAAGGACCTTGGAATACTCACCTCTAATGATCTAAGTGCTAGAGCTCACTGCAACTACATAGCCAAAAAGGCATTAAGAGTTGTTAACCTAATCTCACGTAGCTTTTTCTCTGGTAATATCACACTACTAACCAGAGCATACAAAACATTTGCTAGACCAATACTCGAATACAGTTCATCAGTCTGGAACCCACATTACGTATCTGATATTAGCACAATTGAGAAAGTCCAGAAATATTTCACAAGAAGAGTTCTCCACTCCTCTACTCGTTGTAGAATACCTTATGCCACCAGACTTGAAATTCTAGAACTAGAAAACCTTGAATTACGCCGTCTTCGGTCTGATTTAAGCATGGCATATAAAATCATACATTGCAATGTCCTACCTGTCAATGAATACTTCAGCTTCAACCATAACAACACAAGAGCACACAATAGATACAAACTCAAAGTAAACCGCACCAAACTTGATTGCAGGAAATACGACTTCAGCAACAGAGTGGTCAATGTCTGGAATACTCTACCCGACTCTGTAGTCTCTTCCCCAAACCCCAAAAACTTTAACCTTAGACTGTCTACTATTGACCTCACCCCTTTCCTAAGAGGTCTGTAGGGGGCGTGCATAAGCGCACCAACGTGCCTACCGTCCCTGTCCTATTGTTTCTCTTATTCTTCTTTTATTTTTCTTATATGTACCCATTTCATGTATTCACAACTATGTATACACTTATACTTATTATCTTGTAAACAATTGGCAAATCAAATCAAATAAATAAATAAATAGTGAAAAAGTGTCCCAAACAAAACAATGTTTGGGGAGTTTTGCCCCGAGAAATCCAGGGGTGTCCGCGAAACATGGTGTAGGGTCTCCTGCTTGGGCTGGACTCGATGACCTCAAAGGTCCCTTTCCAACTCTCTTAAATCTGTTAAACCTTGAGGGATTCGAGGAGGCCTCGAAGGCGATTTTAGCCAAGAGGAGAGCCAGAGGGAAGGGCACCTCCAGGTGAGCACAACGAGGGTTCCCCCACCGGCCTTGGGAAAGGGGACCACGAGGAAATCCCAGAGTCGTGGGATTTCGCTGGGAAGAAGGGGGGGAAAGGCACCTCCTCCCCATTCATGGGGATCCCTTTGCCACGCTCGTCCTCCAGAACCCTCGGACTACACTGCCCATCCGCCATCGCCCCTGCGGATCATGGGCTTCGGAATCAGCCCGTCTGGTGCACAGGGCCGCCCCGCCCCGCCTTCACTGACGCGACGCGGGAAAATCCTGGGTGTAGCCACGTGGGGTTTCCCCGCCCCGCCCCCCACCTGGGATGGAGCTTGCAATTGGCCAGCCTTGGCGTCCATCAAGGAAAGGGGGAGGGAAAAGAGAAACTCTCCTTGGGCCCGTCCACCCCGTCGTTGATTGGGCGAGCGCTGACGTCCATCAAGGAGAGAGGGTGGGAAAGGAGAACTCTCACTGGGCCCTCTTCTCGCCTTCCCTTCCACCCCGTCGCTGATTGGGCGAGCCTTGGCGTCCGTCAAGGGGAGGGGGTGGGAAAAGTGAACTCTCCCTGCGGCCTCTTCTCCCATCCTCCCTTCCAATTCCGTCGCTGATTGGGCGAGCCCGTTGGCGGGGGGGCGCCCTCGTTTGTCGTTCCGGTTGCCGATTGGCCGTCCGGCGGGTGACGTCACGCCCGTCGCCTGGCCGACTGAGGGGAGCGCCGTTTCCTCAGAGTTTCCCTCAGAAACGTCTTCTGCTCTTTCTGACGGGCGGGCGACCGAACGAACGGTGGCGGGCCCGAGCCGGGCCGTCCCCTCGCTCCGTCCTCGTCCCCATCCCCGAAGGGAGCCTAAAGCCCCCAGTCCCGCGGACGTGTCGGCCCCGGAGCTGCCGTTGCCCCGCTGGCTGGGAGAAGGCCGAGGCCGGGCGACGAAAGGCTGCGGGAAGGCCGGGGACGGCTGAGGGACCCTCTCCCGCAACGGGGACCTCGACCGGTGTGGTTTTTCACCGTTCCCGCTTCACTTCAGGCAGCCTTTGACTCCCGGCGGCCTCCGAGGTAGATTTCCCCCTCACGATCCGTCGCTAACCGGGCCCTTCGGGGTCTTCCAGCCGTGCGCCGTCGCTGGCAGCTGGTTGCCCTTCAGACACGGCCTCTGAGTCGCCTATTATGGGTTGGTTTCTACGGGTAGTCCTCGACCTACGACCGCCAGGAGCCTAGCATCGTTGTGGTCAGACGAGAAATGGGCTAAGTGAGCCCTGCCCCCTTTTACGACTTTTCCTGCCACCGTTGTTAAGCGAATCGCTGCGGTGGTTAAGTTAGGAACGGTCGTTAAGCGAATCTGGCTCTCCCCCATGGACTTGGCTGGTCAGAAG
>NC_142011.1:208429259-208459666 GCF_049901735.1 Notechis scutatus
CGTCCATCAAGGAGAGAGGGTGGCAAAGGAGAACTCTCACTGGGCCCTCTTCTCGCCTTCCCTTCCAACCCGTCGCTGATTGGGCGAGCCTTGGCGTCCGTCAAGGGGAGGGGGTGGGAAAAGAGAACTCTCCCTGCGGCCTCTTCTCCCATCCTCCCTTCCAATTCCGTCGCTGATTGGGCGAGCCCGTTGGCGGGAGGGACGCCCTCGTTTGTCGTTCCGGTTGCCGATTGGCCGTCCGGCGGGTGACGTCACGCCCGTCGCCTGGCCGACTGAGGGGAGCGCCGTTTCCTCATAGAGTTTCCCTCAGAAACGTCTTCTGCTCTTTCTGACGGGCGGGCGACCGAACGAACGGTGGCGGGCCCGAGCCGGGCCGTCCCCTCGCTCCGTCCTCGTCCCCATCCCCGAAGGGAGCCTAGAAGCCCCCAGTCCCGCGGACGTGTCGGCCCCGGAGCTGCCGTTGCCCCGCTGGCTGGGAGAAGGGCGAGGCCGGGCGACGAAAGGCTGCGGGAAGGCCGGGGACGGCTGAGGGACCCTCTCCCGCAACGGGGACCTCGACCGGTGTGGTTTTCCGCCGTTCCCGCTTCACTTCAGGCAGCCTTTGACTCCCGGCGGCCTCCGAGGTAGATTTCCCCCCTCACGATCCGTCGCTAACCGGGCCCTTCGGGGTCTTCCAGCCGTGCGCCGTCGCTGGCAGCTGGTTGCCCTTCAGACGCGGCCTCTGAGTCGCCTATTATGGGTTGGTTTCTACGGGTAGTCCTCGACCTACGACCGCCAGGGAGCCTAGCATCGTTGTGGTCAAACGAGAAATGGGCTAAGTGAGCCCTGCCCCCTTTTACGACTTTTCCTGCCACCGTTGTTAAGCGAATCGCTGCGGTGGTTAAGTTAGGAACGCGGTCGTTAAGCGAATCTGGCTCTCCCCCCATCCCCACCCCCCATGGACTTGGCTGGTCAGAAGGTTGCCAAAAACAATGGGTCACGTGAGCCCAGCGACCGTCATAAATATGAATCGGTTGTCAAGTGTCGGAATGTAAGTCACGTGACTGTGAGGCGGTCGTCAGTGGGAGAAAAGGTCATAAGTGTGAAAAGCGGTCATAAGTCACTCTCTTCAGAGTTTTCTTCCGAATGATTTGTCCCTAAGCCCTGATGAGGAGAACCTAGCTGGGTAATGAAAGGTCTGAAAGAGAACAATCTTAAGTCCCAAAGGGTCCAGATGACAGTTTTCCTGTCCTGCTTCTTGAAAATTCAGCTTTCACTTTCACATAATATTGGGAAATACCAAAACTTTGTACAATTGTGGTCTTCTGAAATGCACATCTCAGGATCTGAATATCTTTTTTTACTTCCCCAAAGTGCTTTTTAAAGGCATTTCGCTTCTTATACAAGAAGAGAGAATATCTCCCTCATCTCTCTCTCTCTCCCCCTCCCTCTCGGTCTCCCCTCCCTCTCTCTGGCTCTCCCCCTTTCCCTCCCCCTCTCTTCCTCCCTCCCTCCCTCTTTTCCTCTCTCTCTCCATCTCCCTCTCCCTCCCTCTCCTCCCTCCCTCTCTCTGGCTCTCCCCTCTCTCCCTCAGTCTCCCCCTCACTCCCCCTCTCTCTCTCCCCATCTCCCTCCCTCTCAGTCTCCCCCTCCCTCTCTTCCTCTCCCTCCCTCCTTTCCTCTCCCTCTCCTCCCTCCTCTCTGGCTCTCCCCTCTCCCTCCCCCTCTCTCCCTCGGTCTCCCCCTCACTCTCTTTCTCTCCCTCCCCTCTCTCTTTCCCTCTCCCCATCTCCCTCCCTCTCAGTCTCCCCCTCACTCTCTTCCTCTCCCTCCCTCCCTCCCTCCCTCTTTTCCTCTCTCTCTCCATCTCCCTCTCTTCCCTCCTTCTCTCTGGCTCTCCCCTCTCCCTCCCCCTCTTTCCCTCGGTCTCCCCCTCACTCTCTCCCCTCTCTCTTTCCCTCTCCCCATCTCCCTCCCTCTCAGTCTCCCCTCACTCTCTTCCTCTCCCTCCCTCCCTCTTTCCTCTCTCTCTCCATCTCCTCTCTTCCCTCCTTCTCTCTGGCTCTCCCCTCCCCTCTCTCCTTGGTCTCCCCTCACTCTCTCCCCTCTCTCTTTCCCTCTCCCCATCTCCCTCCCTCTCAGTCTCCCCTCACTCTCTTCCTCTCCCTCCCTCCCTCTTTTCCTCTCTCTCTCCATCTCCCTCTCTTCCTCCTTCTCTCTGGCTCTCCCCCTCCCCTCTCTCCCTTGGTCTCCCCTCACTCTCTCCCCCTCTCTTTCCTCTCCCCATCTCCCTCCCTCTCAGTCTCCCCTCACTCTCTTCCTCTCCCTCCCTCCTTTCCTCTCTCTCCCTCTCCTCCCTCCCTCTCTCTTCTCCCCTCTTCCTCTGCTCCCCCTCTCTCACACACACACAAAACATAGATGATCACATGACCCCTGTCATATGCTGCACCTGTCCTAAATATGACTCAGTTTTCAAGTACCTGCAATTTAATCACATGATTGTGGGGATACTGCAACAGTTTTAATTGCGAAAAATGGTCCTAAGTCACTTTTTCAGGGCTGTTGTAACTTGTGGCCGCTAGATGAGCTGTTGTGTGTCAAGGACTACCTATATACATATGTGTTGTTGTCTGCATGTCACCACAATTGCTTCGATGTTGACATCTCTACTGTACAGAATGCCACTACGCTCCTTCCATTGTTATTCCAGGTATAACTATATTGCTTAGCAATTCTAGTTGACTTGTGCACTTTTGGGGACATCTCAATGCTATCGAAACAGGCCCTACAATATTATTTTGGCACCATCATTCTGTGAAGGTGCTTCGGATGTCTTTCAAACACTTTGCATTGTCCTCGCTCTAAATAAATAACTGATCCTTGGAGATCAAGGGGGCACGTGCTGGTTTATCTTCTCTAGCAGTTTCAGTTTCAGTGTGTGTGTGTGTGTGTGTATATATATATATATATATATATATATATATATATATATACACATTATATATATATATATATATATATATATATATATATATATATATATATATATATATATATATATGTTTTCTGAGGTTCTCGGTATTTATATGTGGATCTTGGTTATTGGTTCTCTCCGCGTAGATTCAGATCTGGCACGTTGGTCCCACTCGCCATCTTCAGGCTGGTGCTCGGCTTAGTGCCAGTGCAAGCAGTGCCACTAAGCACTGGCACTAAGCCGAAGCACCAGCCTGAAGATGGCGAGTGGACTCCAACGTGCTAGATACTTGAATACGCGGAGAGAACCATAACAAAGATCCATATATATATATATATATATATATATATATATATATATATATATATATATATATATATATATATATATATATATATATACACACACACACACACACACATACATACATACATACATACATACATACATACATACATACATACATATTTGGATGAGGCTATTTTTGTATCTGAAAAAAATAAATTGGGTCTGAGACTGATCGTACCTTTGTTTATTTTAGGACGGAAGAATGTATAAGATGGACACCCCAGTCACACACACTTCATACCAGCCTACAGAGTTGGAAAGAAACATGTATTACATCTTGACTGAAAACTACCATTATGGCAGCAAGCTTTTCCACGCAGGGAGCATGTGTTTTCTGAGAGAACAGACATACCTGCAGCACATTAGCAGGTCGTCTACTCGCATGTGGCGGTTTATTATGGAACAGGATGGTTCCGTGGCTACTGTGGACGTGGAAAGCCTGCAGCCGGTGAACGAGAAGATGGCCGACTTCCTTCTGGCCATTAGCAACGCACAGGAACGCTTGAACTGTTTTCTAGACAGGCAGGTTCTCGATGCCGCCATGACGGCTGAACCAGGTCAGCAGGTCTTGGTCGATCTGGAGGATCAGTTTACCCCTGCGGCCATCCGCTACATTGGGAAACTCCACAACTGCCCTTTACCATCAGGGGTCTATCCAATTTACTTTGGAGTGGAATTGCAGGTAAGCGGGATGTAATAAAAAAGGGCTTCTATTTTTGGGCCAGACTCTGGGAAACTTAATTCACTTAGTGACCGTTCAAAGTTACACCAGCACTGAAAAACGTTTAGGATCGTTTTTCATACCTATGACCTTTACACCATACCCACGGTCATGTGATCAAAATTCACCTGCTCGGCAATAGACTCATACTTACAACGGTCGCAGTGCCCCAGGGTCACGTTATCCCCTTTTGAAGCAAAGTCAGCGGGGAAGCCAGATTCACTTAACAACTGGGTGACTAACTTATCAACTGCAGGGATTCACTTAACAATAGTGGCAAGGTCGTAAAACGGGGCAAAACTGACAACAAATGTCTCACTTAACAGCACAAATGTTTCGGCTCATTTGTGGTCATAAGTCAAGGACTGCCTGTATACTTCCAATATATGCTCACTCTCTTCTCCTTTAACGAATTCACCTGTACCTGTAGTCAGCTGAAACCCGTTGTATGCAGACCTGTCTCCTCAAGCAGGTGATATGGTGAGTTTTCAACTTCAGCATGAATGGAACACTTTTCCGTTTTGGAAGGATGGAAATTTAAAATGCAAGTAGTCCTCAACTTACAACCATTTTTTTAGTGACCATTCAAAGTTACAGCAATAAAGGAGAATCTTTGTAGCTCAGGGTTGAAATGTGGGGTCCTTGGTGCCCTCTGAGCTTGGAGGTTTTCATCCCGACATTTCATCATCTAAACTAAGTGATGTAATCAGAGCTACATGGCACTGAACAAAGTGACTTGACGACCAGTTTTTACACTTACCCCATGGTCACGTGACCAGAACCCAGGCATTCGGCAAGGGGCATGTATTTATGCCAGTTGTACTGTCACAAGGTCAAGTGGTCATTGGTAACTTGACCGGCCGGCTTCCCACTAGCAAAGTCATCTTCGCTTAACCAGTACAGTGATTCGCTTAAGAACTGGTAAAAAAAAAAAAAAGAACTTTATAAAATGGGGCAACATTTATTTAACAACTTGCCTTGCTTAGCAATAGAAAGTTTAGACTCAATTCTGGCCGTAAGTGGAGGACTATTCTATGCTGCGGATCTCATTGGCCAAAGAATTCTAACTGGTGGGGTTTCTCTGCCGTTGCCCCCAGCATGTGGAACACTTCCCTCCCTCGGGAGTGAGGCGAGCCCCCCCACTCTCCTATCCTTCTATAAAGGCATTTATGGGATGTCCAGGGAAGCATGCAGCCACAGGGCTGATTTGGCACCCTGAAAGCTCTACCCCCACCCTACTTTTTAATCAATTTTAGCATTTTATTGCCTCTTTTAAATTTTACATACTGTTTTTGATGCTTGTAATATTTTATTGTATACTCCTCTGTGAGGGAGATGGGTAGTTCTTAAATATAACTTACAAATAAATATTAGTGATAACTTACATCTTGAGTCTTAGTCTGTTGAATGTTTGTTGTACAAATCTAGATCAAGTAAAAAAAAAACATAGTGATATAGTCTGATCCCAGGTAGTCTTTGAGTTACGGCTATAATTGACACCAAAGTTTAGCTTGCTAAGTGAAACATGTTTAAGGGAGTTTTGCCCCATTTTTCTGGTCACAGTCGTTAAGTGAATCATTGCATTTGTTAAGTTAGTAACATGGTTGTTAAATGAATCTGGCTTCCCCATTGACTTTGCTGGTCAGAATGCCGCAAAAGGGGAACATGTGACCCCGGGACACTGCAACCGTCATAAATATGAGTCAGCTACCAAGCATCTTAATTTTGACCATGTGGATGCTGCATTGGTCATAAGTGTGAAAAATGGGTCATGAGACCCTTTTTTCAGTGCCGTTATAACTTTGAACGGTCACCAAATAAACTGTGGTAAGTTGGGGACTGCCTGTATCGGGATTCTGCTGACTCCTGTGAAGGGTCTCTGTGCTAGAATTCACAGTTGCTGCTGTTTAGAGTAAAAAGAATGGAAAGCAGAGGTGTCCAACCTTGGCAACTTTAACACCTGTGGACTTCAATTCCCAGAATTCCTAGCCAGTTGGCTGGAGAATTCTGGGAGTTGAAGTCCACCTGTCTTAAAATTGCCAAGTTTGAGAAATACTGAATTAGTGCAACGCACCCTGAAAAATTCAATCTCTGCCCCAAATCTAAGAGAGATTATCTCCTTGGGGAAATAATTTTGATTTGCTTTGACCCTAACCAGATATCCTGTGGATATGCTGAGGAATTCTGGGAGTTGAAGTCCACCTGTTGTATACATGATGGCTGGGGAATTCTGGGAGTTGAAGTTGCCAGGGTTGAGAAATAGCGAATTAGTGCAATGCACCCAGAACGATTCAACCTCTGCCCCAAATCTAAGAGTTATTATCTCCTCGGGGAAAGAGACTTGCTTTAACCCTAACCAGACATCCTGTGGATAGTCTGGGGAATTCTGGGAGTTGAAGTCCACAAACCTTAACGCTGCCAAGGTTGGGCTCCCCTAGCATAAGGCTGCGCTGTGGAGTCCCCTCAGTCATGACCTCTGTCTGCTACTTCTCTAGGGTGACGGTGAAGGCAGAGGCCGCTGTGCCGGCACCTGCCACGGGGTAGAATACTTCACGTGTAAACCCAACTGCGGCCTTTTCCTGCCATTCAACAAGCTGCAGTTTCTGCCAGCCTCAGAGACCGACCAAGAGGAGGAGAAAAGGCAGAAGACTGACGGAATCATGCCAGTGAAAATGGGCGACACCGTCGGCTTTTATTTAGATGATGCCTTCACACGAGGGATAGTCCTGGAAGTGTATCAGGAGGGGAATCAGTGGATGGTGAAAGTATGTCCGGTAAGGAGGTCTCGAAGAGAAAACTTAACTCCTGAAATTTATTTGTTGGTTTGATTAGCTTTTTTCCTCTTGTCTCAAAGGTGCTTTTAAAAAGACAATCAAGCTTTCTTTTTCTTTTTGAAAACGTGTTGCTTCTCATCCAAGAAGCATCTTCAGTTCAGTTCTTCAGTTCTTGGATGAGAAGCAAAACATTTTCAAACCCCACATTCACCAGCACTGATGTTACCTATCTGGGTAATGAAACGTCTGCAAATAAACAACCACACTTAATTTTAATGGAAGAACACAGTCCAGCTGCCTTTTGAAAATAATTTTTGGGGCAGCCATGACCTGGAAGATTGAGAATCTCTATAAACCTGACACTTATTTCTACCCTGCCTTTGTAATTTTCATGTATAATTTAAGGTGATGAACATACCTAATACCCCTCCCTCCTTCTCTTTTCCCTGTGAGGTGCCTTGGGCAGAGAGAAGGCCCAAATGTTGATACTTCCGTGTTAAAGGCTGGGACAGCATCTTAGCTGGTCCTGTGGCAGCTTTTAACTGGGGAAGTAGAATGACATTCTAAGTGGGCAACTTGACTGAGCTAATCTTTGCTTCACCAATCAAATACTTGATGCTTGAATAGTGTTGGGCATCAGGCTAAGCAGGTGTGAAGCTCAGGAAAGCTGTTTCATCAGCCTTAGAAGATAAAAGCATAGAATAATTGTCAGGTGCAAGGAATTGGGAGGTAGAGTTAGGTCCAAAATGAACAGAAGTTTATTTCATGCTACCTCTAAACAAGAATCCGGACTACTAACAGCCAGGGCAAATAGGCGGTAAATAAGAGTCAATAGAATTCAAGGAAGGCTAGACAGATCTCTTGTGGGCATGAAGGGACTCTAAACTGATGATGCATTTGATCCCTCCCTCCCTCGGGCTGGGCCTGGTTATCTCCTACAATAATAGGATTGGAAGGGACCTTGGAGGTCTTCTAGACCAGCTCTCTGATTAAGCAAGAGATCCCATATCAGAAAAATGGCTGTCCAGTCTCCTCCTGAAAACCAAGTGATGGAGCACCCACAATTTCTTAAAGGCAAGCCGTTCCACTAGTCGATTGTCCTCACTGCCAGGACAGTTCTCCTTAGTTCTAGGTAGGTTCTCTCTTGAATCATCTTCCACCCTTTACTTCCGGCCCTCAAATGCTTTGGAGAATGAAGCGAGTCCCTCTTCTCTGTGACAGCTCCTCAAGTACTGGAAGGCTGCTACCATATCATCCTTTGTGATAGGTTACAGCGGTATAAAACAGCCTTTTCTGTATTGGCTGGGTTGCTGAGAATTGGGGGAGCTATAGTCCTAACACAACTGGAGGGGGGGGGGTTGTCCTAATTGTTTGTCACTGAGAGTGACTGAGCGGCCCTATAAACCCTCTAAACAAACACACACACACACACACACATTGAGCTGGCTGCATTGTAAGAGCTTGTGGTCCATATGATTCTTTCTGTTCATGCATTTTGTGACTCACTTGGATAACCAGATACCCCTTGGGAACAGTTACAAACAATAATGGCCTTTTTATTTTGAGAGAGAAAAATATGAGCTGGTTTTGTTTTTGTTTTTTCAGAAAACCTCCATTCCCTTAAACCGGTTTGTTTCTTTGCTTCTTAGGTGGGAAAGGAAATAAAGGTTTTGTAAAAGCTTATAATACTTGCTTTGAGAAAGGTAGAAGAAAATTGGAAACTAATTAGCTTGCGGGCGTCCAATGTCTCTGCAGGGGACATATGGGGACATACGCTACCAGGGCCAAACATGGATGTTTACAATAAAAACATAAACAAAAGTTAAGTCACCATGGACCTTTGAGGAAAGTAGCTGGAGTGACCAGAAAAGACAAAATCAGGAATGAAATCATAAGAGAAAGAATAGGCATAGAACCCATCTTAAGCCACATACAAAAAAATAGCAAAGTGGTTTGCTCACCTGGAGAGGAAGGTCTTGGGATTCCATACTGTACGAGGCGTATAAAAAAGAGGAGAAGGTCAAAGAACACGAGGCAGACCCAGGCATGCCTATTTAAGAGCAGAAAGAAATAAAACAGAATCGTCATGGCTGAATTATAGGAGGAAAGCATTTATTAAGTGAACTCAAGAGCGTATTAGAAAACGCCCGTCTTCCCCAAGTGAACTGATTACTCAATTTGTAACACAGCATAGGCAATTCTTTGTGTATTGAGGCAACCTTTTACTTTTTATAAGGATACGGTCACTGGGTAGATAGAGATGAAGTGACCCAGGATTGCCAAATTTCATGAGATTCTCACCATCTGACGCCTGAGAACACTGGCAAAGAAACATTGGTATTTCTTGGGAATTGCTAATTTAGTGAGGTTTGGACTAATTTGAGGGCTCCACAAGTGTGTTGCCAATTGACATGCTGCAGGGTTCTCCAAAATATTATTTGTTTATTTATCAGTTGATTGATTTACTTATCTGTCCATCTGTCCACCTCTCTCTCCCTCCCTCCCTCTCCCTCTCTCCCTATTCCTCTCTCTCTTTCTCCTTCTCTCTCTCTCCAATCTGGTTTACCTATCTCACTTTCCAAGTGACTCCGGGTGGTTTACAGACAAATTAGTTATGTCACCAATCTTTTCATAAGATTAGGTTCTCAGCAGCTGTTGTCAGCACCCTCGTGAACTGAATGTGGCACTTAATATTTCCCCTGGATTTTTTGTGATGGACACCACTTTCTTTGTAGACCAACAAGGATGATCTCTGAACATGTGTTTTTCTGAAAGAAAACCTTTTTCCTCCAAGTAACATTATTTTAAAATGAGGGAGTTATTTTAGACTACCTTCGAATAAAATACAGAGGCAAGGGTGTGAGGGCAAAGAGGATTTCATTTCTCATAAATACAGGGTGATCTTATTTTACTACTACGTACTACTAGTTGACTATATAATAGACTGTATAGAAAAATGCCTTCCTAAAAGCTGTCTATGGAGATTCTCCGTCATCCAGATCCTGGTTGTCCCAAAGGGGCCTTTTTTTTCAAGAGGCAGCTGGACTCTCTGGTTTTTCTTTGAAGACATTTTGTCTCTCATGCAAGAAGCTGTTTCAGCTGGGAAGCTTCTTGGATGAGAAGCGAAATGTCTTCAAAGGAAAAACCAGGAAGTCCAGTTGCCTCTTGAAAAAAAAAAAAGGCACCTTGGGGACTTCATTTTAAAACAATCCTCTAGACTTGGGCAAAGATTGGGCTGAAATTTCAATTGTCTTTTGCCCTTGACTAGATTGATTTGGAATCCAGTTGCGTAAGGAAAATGACACAATGCATTTTTTTTTCTAATGTAAATTCATCAGCTTGAATTTCCCTGTGGATATTCTCAATCATCCAGGTCATGGTTGTCCCAGGGGTATCCCCTCCCACACAAACACACAAAAAAAAGGCAATTAGACTGTCTTCGTTTGTTTTCTTTTGAAAACATTTTGCTTTTCATCCAAGAAGCTTCTCCAGTTTTGAGAAGCAAAACAAAAAACAAAACCCCCAAGGAAGTCCAGTTGCCTTTTGGGGGGAAAAAAACACATTTGGGACATCAAAACAAACTATTTATCCAATTTATTTCTCACAGTTCAGAAGACTCTGGGCAGGTGCAACGATGCAGTTCCAGCACCTGTTCTATGTTGGAAGGAAGGCTCCCTCCATTCCATCCACAACTATCCCTCAGGTCTTAAAACCCAGTGAAGTTTATTCCTTCTCTCCTTCGTTTTAGGAGGAAGAGGGCTCGGCAGACGTTTTCCGGGAGATCCCTCTGGATTCGGTGGTAAAGGAGGAGCTGCTCTGCTTAGGTAAATGGCTTTTTGGACAGTTTTTATTGCCCTGAGTTTGGAGGCTGACTGAAAAACAAGGACACAGGTAATCCTCAAGTTACAACTGTTTGTTTAGTGATTGTTCGAAGTTACAACAGCACCGAAAGCAGTGATTTAGGACCGTCTTTCACACTTATGACCTTCGTCGTTTCCCTACGATCAAAAATTCAGGTGCTCGGCAACGGACTTGGACTTACGACCGTTGCTGTGTCCCAGGGACACATGAATCCCCTTTTCCGACCTTCTGACCAGCAAAGCCAGTGGGGAAGCCCGATTCACTTAACAACCATGTGACTAACTTATCAACGGCGGTGATTCCTTTAACGACCGGGGCAAGAAAGGTCATAAGATGAGCCAAAATTCACTTAGCAAATGCCTCACTTAAAAAAAAACACAGAAATTTTGGGGCTCAGATTATGGTTGTAAGTCAAGGACTGCCTGTAGTCAAATATAACGGAGCAGGGTGTCACACCTGCTCCTCTCTGGGCTTTTAGAAAACAAGGAAAGCCAAACATCGTCACATCAGAATTAAAAAAGGTTGAGCAGAAATAAATAGACCGGCCTCGTTTTTCTGTATTTGATATATAGACTCGGATTCTGGGCTCCAGGATTATCTCGAACGTAAGAGAAGAAGCGATAATTCAGTGAATTCACAAGACAAGGCTTCCTCTCTAGATGTCAACTCTGTGGTGCAGATCAACTTAGACGAGGGACGTGCTATGACAGGGACTATCCGTTGGATTGGCTGCCTGCCTAATGCCCAGCATAGGATGGCTGGAATTGAGTTGGTAAGCAACCATCCTTTTGTACTGTGTCCCCCCCCCCCCTCTCTCTCAATACCGATGGATGCTGGTAGGCAGAGGCAGAATTTTCCCCCCTTATTTTCCTCCCCCCAAAATAATCCCGATCACATAGTTTCGTAGTGAAGCACAGGCATCGAGCTAGTGTGTATATATATACATATACATATATGGCATTCAGCTTTGTTTGGGTATTTTCCCACGTCATTGTAGTTGTGCTTTTAAAGTTGTAGCAACGTTTCGGCAGAATCTCATCTGCCATCATCAGGCTTCTGAAGATGATGAATGAGACTTCATCGAAACGTTGCCTAGATACTTCCAATCTTACGCGGGAGAAAACCCGAATAACCAAAGAACTTTAAAAGCACAACTACAATGACAGTGGGAAAATACCCGAACAAAGCTGAATGCCATACATGTAAGTACCCGCGAAAACTTGAGAAAACACATATACATATGTATGTATGTGTGTGTGTATATATATATATATATTTGTGTGTGTGTATACACACACACTATACACACACACACACACACACACAATGTGTGTACAAAAATGCTTATTGAAATGATCAAATACAGGTAATCCTCAACTTACAATAGCTCGTTTAGTGACCATTCAAAGTTACCACAGCACTGAAATAAGGGACTATTTTTCACACAACCGTTGCAGCATCCCCATGGTCACGTGATCAAAATGTGGACATTTTGGCAATTGAGTCCCATTTATGACAGTCGCAGTGTCTCCCGGGATCACGTGATCCCCTTTGGCAACCTCCAGACCACGAAAGTCAACGGGGAAGCCAGATTCACTTAACAACCGTGCGATGAACTTAACAACTGCAGGGATTCCCTTAACCACTGTGACAAGAAAGGTCCTAAAATGGGGGCAAAGCTCACTTAATTACCAATGTCTCGCTTAGCAGCATAAATGTTGGGCACCATGGCGGCCACAAGTCGAGGACTACCTGTAATAGGATGCCTGTCCTCCTCCCTGGCAGGATGAAGAGAATAACAGCTTTTCCGATGGAGAGTGGCAAGGGGTGCGCTACTTCACCTGTCCTCCGCATCGGGCCCTTTTTGTGCGGCTGGAGTCGTGCCAACCCGATTCGCGGTTCCAGGGGAACAAGAGCCTGTTTGAGGAGCCCTCTGAATGCAGTAAGTCCCTTCCCTGCAGCGGCTGGATGTTGACTCCCTGGAGCCGGGATGGCGAACCTTTTCCTTGTCGCGTGCCGAAAGCGCGCGCCCCCGTGCCTGCACCCATAATGCAATGTGGGGGCCCCACGCATGGGCGGCAGATACCCAACAATCAGCTGGCTTGGCGGGGGTTGCGCACACATGCGCAGTGGCTCTGTTCCCGGCGACGGCTCATGTGCCACAGAAATGGCTCTGCGTGCCACTTCTGGCGCATGGGCCATAGGTTTGCCATCACAGCCCTAGAGCCTTCAATGGGCATCGGTTTGAACCCTTGGTCAGGGCAAGAAAATGAGCTTATATGTTTACTTATAAGTAATTCAAGGCAACAAACCTACCTAGCACTCCTTCCTCCTGTTTTCCTCCCAACAACAGCCCTATGAGGTGGGTGAGGCTGAGAGAGAGTGACTGGCCCAAAGACACCCAGCCGGTTTTCATGCCTAAGGCGGTACTAGAATTCACCCTCGCCTGGTGATTCGCCCAAAGTCACCCAGTTGGCTTTCATGCCTAAGGCGGTACTAGAATTCACCCTCTCCTGGTGATTCGCCCAAAGTCACCCAGCCGGCTTTCATGCCTAAGGAGGGACTAGAATTCACCCTTGCCTGGTGAGTCGCCCAAAGACACCCAGCCGGTTTTCATGCCTAAGGCGGGACTAGAATTCACCTCGCCTGGTGATTCGCCCAAAGTCACCCAGCCGGCTTTCATGGCTAAGACGGGACTAGAACTCACCCTCGCCTGGTGATTCGCCCAAAGTCACCCAGTCGGCTTTCATGCCTAAGGCGGGACTAGAATTCACCCTCGCCTGGTGATTCACCCAAAGTCACCCAGCCGGCTTTCATGGCTAAGACGGGACTAGAACTCACCCTCGCCTGGTGATTCGCCCAAAGTCACCCAGTCGGCTTTCATGGCTAAGGCGGGACTAGAATTCACCCTCGCCTGGTGATCCACCCAAAGTCACCCAGTCGGCTTTCATGCCTAAAAAACTAGAAACTGTGGAACTAAAAACTCTGGAACTAGAACTCACTGTCTCCTGGTGATTGGCCTAGAGTCGTCAGGCTAGTCTAGAGAAAAGAAGGACTAGGGGTGACAGGGTACAGTGTTCCAGTATTTGAGGGGCTGCCACCAAGAAGAGGAGGTCAACTTATTTTCCAAAGCACCAGAAGGAAGGAGATGAAACAATGGATGGAAACCAATCAAGGAGAGAAGCAACCTGGAATTAAGGAGAAACTTCCTAACGGTGAGGACAATTGACCAAAGGAACAGCTTGCCACCAGAAGTCGTGAGTGCTTCTTCATCACTGGAGGTTTTTAAGAAGAGACTGGACAGTCACTTGTCCGAAATAGTATAGGATCTCCTGCTTGAGCAGGGGGCTGGAGTAGAAGACCTTTAAGGTCCCTTCCAGCTGAATTCTGATTCTGATACAGCCAGCTTTCATGGTTCACCCTCTCCTGGTTTCTAGGGGCCTTAACCAGTACACAAACTGGTTCATATGGTTAAATTGTTCCTAACTGATGGCTCTTTACCCTTTGCCCAAACGCGTCCAGGAACTCACCATCTTTCTAGGCAAGTGTGACTGATCCTTAACCAGGAGGAACAAGAGGCTCATAGGAGTCTGACCCATGCCCTTTTCCAACAAGTCAAAACACAATCCAAAAGGAACAGAAACCTTGTAATGCTTTTACAAAATAATCAGCTGTGATAAGCACGAGCCTTGCCAAACTGTAAGACTTGCCAAAAGATAACAGATAAGAAATAATTTGCAATACAAGAATCTTCAAATACAAACTCATCATACTGGAATGTCCATGAGGCTGAGTTTCAAAACGTTTTTGCTTCCTGCAAAGAACTTTCGCTTCACAGCTGGCTTTTATCTTCTTGAAGGAGGGGCCATGACCTTGCAGCCTTACTCCCGAGTTGCCCGTGCTGCTGCAGCTGCTCTTTCCTGCGAGCAGCCCCGCACGCACGCGCCCTTAGCACAGGCTCCTCGGGAACCTCCTCATCTCTGCTGCCAGCCCCCACAATCTCTAAAGGCAGCAGTCCACTCCCTGATGGTCCTGGCCCCTCATCTGAGTCCTTGCTCTCCTCAGCCATCCGCACCTGCTGCCAGCTAACCACAACAGGGGGTTGGGGGGGGGGGGAAGACTTCCTGCCAAAGCCACCTGCCTCCAAAGGGAAGAAATTCACAGTCTCAAACCAGAATAACTTTTAACGTGATTTCAACTATGTCATAACTCAGCAGGCAGTAAATCGTCTCAGCTGTCAAGCAGACAGGATGGGTGTGAGATCCAAAGCTCATTGCAGGATCCAAAACAAAGCATCATCCTTCTCCTTTGGCTTGGATTGGCTTGAAAGACAGCCAATAAAAATGAGTGTATGGCCTCCTTTGGTAAAATTTGCACTGCCTAGGAAAGTTTTCTGAACATTCACCTGGGATCTACCTACCTGTAACCCCAAACCATTAAAGCATCCTTCTCAAGCGTAGAAAGTTAGTTTGAGGAAGTTCGAGATCCCGTCGCAGGATTTAAGCTGCTGGCAATTGACCGGTGGGGATTTTGTCAGTGTATTATTTAAGATTTAATCTTCAATTCGTTTTACAGTCTGGGACTGATAAAAACTTAACGGTTCAGGTCCTAACCAAGGACCTAGGAGCTGTTAAGGTAACGTCTGAGTATATAGGCAGTTCTGAATAAGGTGGTTTTTTGCAAAGTCTGATAAGTCCAAAGTTTTCATGTATCTAGGCAGCCCTTTGGGGATCGCTCCAAAGGCTCCTGTTATTATTGGTAGAACCATTTATTTCCACAATCGCTTGACTTCAATTTGCAGATCGTGATATTTCTTTATTTTTAATAGCTGTTTTCTCTCCAATTCCTGCATCACCTGGTATTGCAATATCAATCAACATGACTTTTTTTCTTTTCCATAATCGCCATGTCAGGTGTGTTCTGTCTGTCTGGATCCAAAAGTCCCACAGGATCTTGACTTGCTCATTTTCAAGAATTCTCCTCCTCCTCCTCCTCCTCCTCCTCCTCCTCCTCCTCCTCCTCCTTTTCCTCCTCCTCCTCCTCCTCCTCCTCCTCCTCCTCCTCCTCCTCCTCCTCCTCCTTTTCCTCCTCCTCCTCCTCCTCCTCCTCCTCCTCCTCCTCCTCCTCCTCCTCCTCCTCCTCCTCCTCCTCCTCCTCCTCCTCCTCCTCCTCCTCCTTTCCTTCCTCCTCCTCCTCCTCCTCCTCCTCCTCCTCCTCCTCCTCCTCTCCTCTCATTCTTCCTTCTTATTTTTCTTTCTTATCCTTATCTCTTTTATTCATTAAACATGAAACTCAGCCAACTGAACATTTAAAAATGCATCACAAATACCAGTGACTGGCGCTGGTGGTTGATACGGTTCGCTGCCAGCATCCTAGAGGTATCGACCAAGCATCTTCTTAAAATAGACGATGTTCTGTGTAGCGCAGGGTTTTTTTGCAGTTCCTCTGGTGTTATTGCAGGAAGCTGCAACTTCTGGATGAATTTTGCAAAGTTCTTGGACATGGGGTATCATTGTTACATGTTTCATCCATAATTGCGTAGTTTCGATGGCCGAATCGCGATATTTTCTGATTATTTTTTCCCTAGTTCTTTTTCTTCTACCCTGGCATCTCCCGGTACAGTGATACCAATAAATTGTACGCTTCGGTTTTCAACAACTGTGAAATCTGGCATGTTGTGTTCCAAATGACGATCCCTCCGTATTCGAAAGTTATTGTTGTTGTTGTTGTTGTTGTTATTTGAACAGAGAATCCTGCTGTGTTTCAGGAGAGGCGGACACTCTGTCTGTTCAGAGCAACTCCCCACCCCTGAGAGCCGAGGTGGCTGTGAATGTCCTCCGAGGGCGGATGAGAGGGATCCAAGGCCACTGTAACTCCTGCTACATGGACGCTGCCCTATTCAGGTTTGCAGCCCTACCACGCTTCCTTCCCCCCTGCAGGTGAAGGTGCTGCCTTTGGAGCTCTGCTTGTTGATATCCTTGCTTTCCCTCCCCTCCGTCTCTGTTCTCCCTAAACCTCTCTCCCCTCCACCCTGACGCGTTGGACTGACCGGCCCATCCTCTCTCACCACAGCCTCTTCTCCTGCACCTCGGTGCTGGATTCCATGCTGTATAAGCCCTCTCTCCCCGCTGATGGGCGCATCCAAGAGATCCTCCGGGACAAGATCGTCAACCCTCTGAGGCAGTAAGTGGCCTCCTGCATGCGCGCGCAAAGCGTAGTCACCGAACCAGTAGTAACACCAGTTGAATCCCACCACTGCCCTCACAACATGATACAGTGGGAATTCCAGGCTCCCCTAGGGTTGTAAGTCAAGAACTTATGTAAAGTAAAGAATATAAGTAAAGAATTCTATTCCAAATTCTATTCAAAAAAAAAAAAAATCCTATCTGTAGCAGCTAGACCAGGTTTGGCATGGATTTTAGCGGCCTGAATTGAAGCCATGACTTAGCGGCATGTTTCTTTTCCTTCACCTTTCAAAAGCAGAATAAATTGAGCCCGATTTTGTAGTTAAGGCACGGGATGGAAATTGCCGGGATTTTGGGTGCAGAATAGTGGCGGCCAGAATTCAGTTCTCGATTGTGTCTTGAGATTTTGCTTTTTGTCTGGGTCGTACACAGGAATGGCTTTGTCGCTGCCAAAAGTGTGATGGATCTTCGGTACCAGCTGACCGAAAAGGGACAATCTTCCAGTTTTGCTACTTCGGAGAAAGGTGCCCCTTTTTCCTCCCTTTCTCTCTCTTAATATGAAATTGTGAGATTCTGCTTTCAAAATTGGGGGAATGAAGGTGGGCCTGGATTCCCAAGATCACTGGCTGTGATTTTTGTGGGAGTGATGGGGCAGGAGGTAGGGATCATGGAGTAGATTCCCATGCTGAGCAGTGGTTTGATGATCTGTCTTTTATCTTTTATATGTAACAATTTTATTGGCTTTATATCAAGGGTCTTCAAACTTGGCAAGTTTAAGACTGGTGGACTTCAACCCCCAGAATTCTTGAGCTAACCTGACTGGAGGAGGAGGAGGAATTCTGGGAGTTGAAGTCCACAAGTCTTAAAGCCGTCAATTTTGAAGACCCCTGCCTTATACTAACTATAGCATATAATGAAAATATAAAAGTAAATAATAGGAAAGATAGGGGAAGAAAAAGGGAAGAGAAAAGTGGGGGAAAGGAAAAGAAAGAAAGGGCATTGATTTCTGACTCCTTCCGGTGCAGTAGAATAAGGCATTAACATCAAACCTTAACTTTTTAATTTTTGCATAATAGTTTAAAACTAGCCATTTTTATAAGAACAAATCTATCAAATCGGTAAAACCCAAAATCAAAGTTTCTTTCTTTTTTTTCTACCTCAAGCACAAAGTCTAGAAGTGGTTTCCAAGCAGAAATAAATGATGACTTGTCTTTTATCGAATAAACCAGAACTGTCTTGACTGTGCCAAAGCCAAAGAGAGCACCACTTTCTTGGAGAAAAGGCAAAATAAGCTTTTGAAAATCTCTTAGTTAATTCCGCGCAGTGCTACGGAGCATGAAATTAAGAGCATTGGGCCCGTTAGAACGGTTAGAACAATCAGCCAGTGGAACGATCTTGCCTGTAGAAGTTCTGGGTGCTCCATCACTGGAGATTTTTACTGGACATACATTTGTCTGAAATGGTGTAAGGTCTCCTGCTGGAGCAGGGGGCTGGACTAGAAGACCTCCCGGGTCCCTTTTTAGCTTTGTCATTTTGTATTCTGATTGGTGAATTACTAGTAAATTATTCAAGGTCTGACTATGGCAGGAACTGACAACTCTCAGTCTGGGCAAGGCGTTCCAGAAGGGGAGCAAAGATGAAAACCTCCATCCATTCCCGGCTGCCACCTCTTCTTTCCTATAGAATGTATTACATTATAGGGTTGATGCCCCAATTTAATTCACAGGTGTTTTACAAAACCTTGGGAAGGGAACGAAAAGGCAGGGCAAGAAATAACAGAGAGGTAGGATCTTACCAACCTAGTGATCCAACCTAGAACTAAGGAGGAATTTCCTGACAATGAAACAGTGGGATGGCAATTCCAGACATTGTGAGGGATCCATCACTGGAGGCTTTCAAGAAGAGATCAGCGGAATGCCTGAGCGCAGGGAGTTGGACTAGAAGACCTCCAAGGTCCCTCCCAATTCTTGTTATTCTGCCTTTCCACGATCCTTTCTTTTGTGATTAAATCACCTCTTGGCGATTTTATCTGGCTTATTCAAAGAAGGGTGTGTGCTTCTGGCTGTAGCAGCGTTTGTCCTCCATGGAGGGAGGGAACAAGGGGTGTGTGGGTGTGTGTGTGGGTATCATTTGGTGCTGCATTTGACCTGGAGGGCCCCTCCTCTGCTCTTTCAGACCCGGAAGAGTTTCTGAATCTGATCATGCATCGCATTCTTGGGCTGGAGCCGCTCTTGAAACTGCAGTAAGTCTATCGCACCGCCCCCCCCTTCCCTCCTCCCTTGGGTTATTGTGAAGGGGAGAAAAAATAGCATTGGAAGGGACTCCGTGACCTTTGAGATCTGGTCTGGTGGTATCTGATGACCTTGGTAAGAGGTGCCTCTCTAGCAAGGGAGAAAAGGAGGGTGGGGAGGGGAGAAGGCCCCAACCAGGCCTGGGCAGTGCTGCACAAGGGCTTATAAAGACAGCCAGTCAGACCTGCCTCAGCTCGAACTCCTAAGTCGAAACCAAGTGTGGAATGGTAGCTGACAGAAGCCTCAGGAGTCTCGGGGAGCTGCCTTTTCTCCAAGCAGGAAGATGACCATCAGAGATGACCACTTCCACCCACACCGAAAGGGCAAGTCACTAGTGGACAAAATGAGAGTTAGCCCCACTCCCATCCAGCACTGATGGTGTTTGCCTAGCTGGGTGATGAAATGTCTGCAAGGAAACACTCAAGGTCAGGGACACCGTCTTCCTCGTCCTCCAACTATCAGACAAGGATGTTGGATTATTTGAAATCAGTCTGGCCAAAGTTTGCTTTTTTCGCCTCCTTCTACTTCTCCTCCTCCATCTTCCGTCCCCTCTTTTCTCCTCCTTCCCCTCCTTCTCTTCCCCTTCCTCTCTACTCTGTAAACCCCACTACCTTCTAGTACTGATCATGTTATCTAGTTGGGTCATGAAACATCTGCAAGAAAACATCCAAGGACTCACAAGCAGAAAATTGTCAAGAGGAGGTCCAAATAATATCTATCTATCTATCTATCTATCTATCTATCTATCTATCTATCTACCTCTATCTCTACCTCTATCTATCTATCTACCTACCTACCTACCTACCTATCTATCTATCTATCTATCTATCTATCTATCTATCTATCTATCTATTTATCTATCTATCTATCTATCTATCTATCTATCTATCTATCTATCTATCTATCTATCTATCCTCTCTCTCTCTCTCTCTCCCTCCCTCCCCCCTCTAATTTATATGCTGCCCATCTGTTATAGCGTTCCTGGGCAGCTTACAGAATAATAATAATTAAAAAAACCATAATACAAAGAAGTTACCAAACAGTTAAAATTAAGAGGATCAAATATGAATCTAAAAAGGAAGAGGACAGGCGACAGAGGTAGGAATCTTCCCTCTACTCCATCAGCCTCCCCCAGCCAAGAACGTCCCTGTCGGGGCCCTAGGCCAACTGGCAGAGGGAGAATATTGCAAACAGCAGAAAAGGCTCTTCTGAAGTTTTTCGTCAGGCAGGATCCAAAATCGGCCTCTTTCAATGAAACGAGTGGGAGGGGCTGGGCCCACTGGAGTAGGGTGACTCCTTAGATATGGAGGCCAATTGATCCCTTTGTGTTGCTTTTGAATTAGCTGGTGAAGCTTCTTGGGGGAGAAGCGAAACGTGTTCAAAGGAAGTCTATAGAGAGATTCCCAGTCATCCAGGTCCTGGTAACTGGACTTTATTTTTCTTTGAAGACGTTTTGCCTCTCCTCCAAGAAGCTTCTTCAGCTCTGACTGGATGGTGGGGAATGGAAGGATTGATCCTCCTTGCAGACAGCTGCTGTCATTTGCATCCTTTGAGGGGGCCGTTGAGGCCACCTGGAGGTTTATCTCTGTCATGTGGCCATCTGTATCCAGGTGGCCTCAACAACTCACTAAAAGGATGCCGGTGACCAGTTCTGTCTGCAAGGAGGATCAATCCTTCCATTCCCCACCATCCAGTCAGAGCCGAAGAAGCTTCTGGGATGAGAAGCGAAACGTCTTCAAAGAAAAAAACAAGAAAGTCCAGTTGCCTCCTAAAAACACTTTTGGGACAGCCATGACTTGGATGGCTGAGAATCCCCACAGATGTTGTGAATTGATCTCCTGGTTTTCCAGTGTGACTTACTGGTGATAACTTGAAACCTCACGGAGCAGATAAATCAGCTGAAACCTGGAGGTCCCCACAGGCCGTTTTGGAAAGAGGTGGTGTCGATCAATCCCACGCTTGCTCAGGAGGAAGAAAACATCTCCCCCAGGTTGCACTCCCACCACGCTTCTGGGCTGAAAAAGAAGCTTTATCTGCAGCTGATCACTGCGTAGTTGAAGCTTCCAAATTTCCTTTGGTTCCTTTTCCGGGGTTGGGCCAGAGTAGGTGGCTCACCGGAGCGCGTCTGATTTCAGGTCCGGAAGGTTGAAAGAACAGGAGTGTTACTGTTACCAGATATTCATGGACAAGCAGGAGAATTTGGTGGTGCCCAATGTCCAGCAGCTGGTAGAGCATTCCTTCCTCACCTCGGACCTCAAGCTGGTGGAGGTGAGTTCCTCCCCTTCCTCCTCCTTCATAAGGGCTGCTCCCCCTCCCCCAAACAGCACGATCTCTGCAAAATGGGTGGAGAGCTTGTGGCTGGCTTTCTTCTCAAGACACGCGTGGATTTCAGGGAGTTTCCTTCAGTCACCCCCGGAGCAGCGTGTCAGCTTTGGAAGCCATATTAGCCCCAGAAGGTTCCACGCTGCCACATTCCTGGGCCTGGGAAATTGGGGGGTTTTGTAGAGGGGTTGTAGTTAGACATAATGGCATTCTTCTTTACCGTCAAGGTCACGTGATTCCTGCACCTGGGTGAGGAGTTTAAGGTTTAAGGGATGTCTCAAGCTGGAACGGAGGGGGCCATGGGATGAGCGATGGGTGCAGGGGATTTTGTGATTTCTAATTATGGGAGGAAAACCTGGCACTCTCAAGATTCGGGTTTCCAGATGTGACCTAGTAAAAATGGAACTCTAATAAAAAATGGAACTTTGAGAAAACGCCTGTCTCGGAGTTTTGGTGTTTGTTTTCCTGGAACGCTGACATGGCGTTTCTCAACTTTGGCCCTTTGAAGTTGGAATAGAATAGAATAACAGAGTTGGAAGGGACCTTGGAGGTCTTCTAGTCCAACTCCCCTGAAACCCTGTGGTTGTCAATCTCTTCCAGTGTTGGAGAATTCACAACTTCTGCAGGCAAGCTGTTCCACCGATTCATTGTTCTCCCTGCCTAGAAGTTTCTCCTTAGTTCTAAGTTGCTTCTCTCCTTGATTAGTTTCCACCCATTGCTTCTTGTTGGGTTGGACTTCAACTCCCAGAATTCCCCAGGCTCAGTTAAGAAACAGCCTTGAGGAATGGCCTCAACAGCGAGGCATGGGCTTGGTCCGGACGAGGTCCCAGATTTCAGGCCAGGTCCTAGAACAGGGGTCCCCAAACTTGGCACCTTTAAGACTTGTGGACTTCAATTCCCAGGATTCTTGAAAGTTGCCAAGGTTGGGGACACCCCTGCCCTAAACCCTTTGCACAGGTGTATAGCCATGAAGAGTAAGGCCCAAACTGCGAGCTGATGCTTTTTTTTCAAGAGGCAACTGGACTTTCTGGTTTCTCTTTGAAGACGTTTCGCTTCTCATCCCAGAATCTTCTTCAGCTCCGACTGGATGCTGGGGAAGGGAAGGATTGATCCTCCTTGCAGACACAGCTGGTCATTTGCATCCTTTTAGAGGGTCGTTGAGGCCACTTGGAGGTTTGTCTGTGTCCTCAGGGTCCCTTGAGTGGTGCAAATGGGTGTGGAGCCTTCTTGGAACGGCTGAAAGGACTGCGTTGTAGTCATACCCATTTGTACTACTCTGGGGACCTGGAGAACACAGGTAAAACCTCCAGGTGGCCTCAACGACTCTCTAAAAAGGATGCAAATGACCAGCTGCCTGCAAGTCTGGAGAACTCTGGGAGTTGAAGTCCACAAGTCTTAAAAGGGGCCACGTTTGGAGACCTCTGTCCTAGAAGAACCTTCTCTCTGGAAACTTTGACACAAGTCACAGCCAATGAGGTAAAACGGGGCCTGGATTCCCTGTGCTCAGTCGTTCAGTCCCTGGTCATCTCACGACTGGACTACTGCAATGCGTTCTGCATGGGGCTACCCTTGAAGAGCCTTCGGAAGCACTCTGGTGTAGTTTGTGGGGGGCAAGAATGGCTCCCTGGGACACCACTGCTCTGTAAGGTGCATTGGTCTGTTTCTGGGTGCAATTCAAGGTGTTGGTGATCCCCTTGAAGGCTCTTCATGGCAGGGGCGTTACTGTTACTTGGGGGACCATCTCACCCCACTGGGGTTGGCCCGTACAGGCAGAGGGGGCCTGCGTGCTGCCTGATTATTCCGGCTGGTGGGGTGAGGAGGAGGAGGGTCTTGTCTGCTGTTGGCTCCTGCCTTCTGGAACCTTGTGCCCCCAAGGTGAGGTTGAGCCCAACCCACCTAGAGGCTTTGAAGACCCCTGGCTCTGCCAGTTGGCCTGGAGTCCTGATGGAGGGCAGCCCATGCTGGCATTGGTTAGCAGATCAAGAGAAGATTCCACCCCCACTGCCTTCTTTAACCCTCTTTGTTAATTTTAATGTTAGTATGTTTTAAGGTTTTATACTGCCCTTTTTATCTTCTTGTAAGCTTCCCAGAATCTACCGGTGGTGACATGGGTGACATGGCCTAGAAATTTAAGCGGGAGGGAGGGAGGGAAGAAGGAAGAAGGAAGGAGAGAGAGAGAGGAGAGAGAGAGAGAGAGAGAGAGAGAGAGAAAGAAAGAAAGAAAGAAAGAAAGAAAGAAAGAAAGAAAGAAAGAAAGAGAAAGAAAGAAAGAAAGAAAGAAAGAAAGAAAGAAAGAAAGAAAGAAAGAGAAGAAAGAAAGAAAGAAAGAAAGAAGAAAGAAAGAAAGAAAGAAAGAAGAAAGAAAGAAAGAAAAGAAAGAAAGGAAGGAAAGGGGAGGGAGAGGAAGGAAGGAAAGAGAGAGAAAGAAAGAAAAGAAAGAAAGAAAGAAAGAAAGAAAGAAAGAAAGAAAGAAAGAAAGAAAGAAAGAAAGAAAGAAAAAGAAAGAAGGAAAGAAAAAGAGGAAGGAAGGAAAGAAAGAAAGAAAGAGAGAAAGAAAGGGAAAAAAGGAAGGAGGGAGGGAGGGAGAGAAAGGAAGGAAGTTAGGAAGGAAGGAAAGAAAGAAAGAGAGAGAAAGGAAGGAAGGAAGGAAAAGAGAGGAAGGAAGGAAGGAAGGAAGGAAGGAAAGAAAGAAAGAAAGAAAGAAAGAAAGAAAGAAAGAAAGAAAGAAAGAAAGAGAAAGGGGGGAGAGAAAGTATGGAAAGAAAAAAGAAAGAGAAAGAAAGGAAGAAAAAAAGAAAGAAAAAGGAAGGAAAGAGGGAGGGAGAGGAAGGAAGGAAGAGAGAGAAAGAAAGAAAAAGAAAGAAAGAGGAAGGAAGGAGAGAAAAAAGGAAGGAGGGAGGGAGGGAAGGAAGGAAGGAAGGAAGAGAGAGAGAAAGAAAGAAAGAGGAAGGAAGGAAGGAAGGAAGGAAGGAAGGAAGGAAGGAAGGAAGGAAGGAAGGAAGGAAGGAAGGAAAGAAAGAAAGAAAGAAAGCTTCAGAGGCAGAGAGGAGAAGAGCCACAGCTACCCAGGGGGCCTCTGGGAAAGAACAGGGCCGCATGCTGGGGGTGAACTTGGCAGAAAGTGAACTGGTGCCAGTGACCTCGGACCTCCGTGGGGGCTGCTGGTCTCCAGACGGGCCCATTCACAGCTGCCTTTCTCCCCTCTAGATCCCGTCCTGCTTTATTCTCCAAATGCCTCGTTTTGGGAAGGAGTACAAAATGTTCAGCAAAATCATCCCTTCCTTGGAGCTGGATATCACTGATCTGCTGCTGGACAGTAAGTCCTCTTGGGCCTGCGGGGCTGGGGGGGGTGGTGGAAATAAAATGCTCTAGAAACGCCCTCGCCACGATGCCGTCACACAGCGTGAAGCTGAGGACAGGATAAGCCAACCTTCATTGTCATTTTCCTGCGTGTGTTGTGGCCCACCGGCGGCTGACGGAGCTGGCAGTGGAGTCGGACAGTAGCGAAGAGGTTGGGGAGGAGCCTAGGCCGGTTCTGGAGGCTGAGGAAGGCCCGGGGGAGGGCTCTGCGTCAGAGGCCCTGGCAGGCTGGCAGTCAGCAAGCTGCCTTTGGGTTCAGACAGCAGTGAGGAGCAGGGGAGCTTCTGGAACCGGTTCCCAGCCTGCGCGTGCACAGGTCTCCCTGAAGACAAGAACCACTGAGAAAGCAGGGTCGACTCAGGGGTAAGGCCCACCCCTCGGAGACGATTGGCCCCTCTCCTAGGAAATCCAAGAAGAGCGAACGGGACGTGAGCTTTTGCGGGAAGCAATTAGCTCATCGGGTCGATTCAAGCTCTGAAAAGTTCCGTTGGGTTCTGTGTCGAGTTTGGCCTTGCTCTGCGTTTGGCCATTCGTTCTCTGGCCGCCTCCCAAGTGCCGTCAGGTGGGTGTTTCTATGCATCCCCCAAAAGGCTGTTGGGGAAGCCTTGCAGGCCGGGAATGAACGTAATTCACAGCCATGGGAATTAAAGAGGTTTTGCCGGGAACTGAGATCGCGTTTGATGCTTTCTAAGGAAGTCAGAACAGGGGACACAATGTAGCACACCTTAAAATGACTTTCCGAAGCCCCACTCTGGAGGGAAGGCCTGCCACCCACCAAACAACGTCACTATCCCAAGACAACCACAGTCATAATATAGTATAACAGCAGCAGAATCCAAAAATGCCAGGCTGTACAAAAATGGCACTGAAACTTTATCTATCTATATACAGGCAGTCCTCGATTTAGGACCACAGCTGAGCCTGACATTCCTGTTGTTAAGTGAGATGTTTTTGTTAAGGGGACTTGGCCCCATTTTACAAACTTCCTTCCATGAATCACTGCAGTTGTTAAGTTAGGAGCAAGGTCGTTAAGTGAATCTGGCTTCCCCGTTGACTTTGCTTGTCAGAAGGCCACAAAAGGGGATCATGTGACACCCCCCCCCCCCGGGATGCAGCGACCGTCGTAAAGATGAGCCAGTTGCCGGGTGTCTGAATTTTCATCACATGATCGCAGGGAAGCTACAAGGGTCGCAAGTGTGAAAAATGGTCGTAAGTCACTTTTTTCAGGGGCGTTATAACTTTGAACAGTCGCTAAATGAACTGCTGTAAGTCGAGGACTACCTGTACACACACACACACACACACACACACACACACACACACACACACAGACAGAGTCCTCAACCTATGACCACAATTCAGCCCAAAACGAGTTTTGCCCCATTTTACCTTTCTCGTCACCGTCACTAAGTGAATCATCGCGGTTCTTAAGTTAGTCGCACATTTGTGACATGAATCTGGCTTCCTCGTTGACTTTGCCGATCGGAAGGTTGCAAAAGGGGGATCACGTTGACCTCCCCCCCTACCCCCGGGGGACGCAGCAACCCCGTCAAAATAGAAGTCAGTTGTCTGAATTTAAGTCCGGTATGTGGTCCTGGGGATGGTGCTACGGTTGTAAGTGTGGGAAATGGTCCCAAGTCCCTTTTTTCAGTGCTGTTGTAACGTCAAAGGGTCACGAAACGAATTGTTGCAAGTCGAGGGCTTGTATTAACCACAGTCCGTCTTGAATAGAGAGCAGGAAAAAGACTCCCGAGAGTTAACAAGGTTTAGAGCAGGGGTGTCCAACCTTGGCCACTTTAAGACTTGTGGACTTCAACTCCCAGAATTCCTCAGCCAGCTTTGCTGGCTGAGGAATTCTGGGAGTTGGAAGTCCACAAGTCTTAAAGTGGCCAAGGTTGGACACCCCTGGTTTAGAGGAGGAGGAGGAGGAGGAGGGGAGTTGGAAGGGACTCCCACCAACAGGAGAGGTGCCCAACCTTGGCCACCTTAAGACCTGTGCACTTCCAACTCCCAGAATTCTTCAAAGTTGCCAAGGTTGGACGTCCCCCTGCCCTAAACCCTTTGCACAGCTGTATAGCCACGAAGAGTAAGGCCCAAAACTGCGAGCTGGGCAGTGGCTGAACCCCTGAAATGCAGCCCGCATGACCGAAGAGGGAAAGGAGGGCGAGACTTCGGCATTGGGCCGGAAGTGTCCGCTATCCATGGGTCAGGAAACATTGGAACGGTGGCGTTGATTGCTGCCCTGAAAGAAGGTATCTGTGTTGTGGGGAGGAGAGTTATTCTGCTTTTTATTTTTCTCTACATTGTGTTTTTATTGTCTGTAAGCCACCGAGAGTTGCTGTGAGCGAGTAGGCAGCCGTATAAATTATCTGAGAGAGGGAGAGAGAGAGAGAGAGAGAGAGAGAGAGAGAGAGAGAGAGAGATAGATGATAGATAGATAGATAGATAATAGATAGATAGATAGATAGATAGATAGATAGATAGATAGATAGATAGAGATAGAGATAGAGATAATGATGGATAGATATAGATAGATAATGATGGATGGATAGAGATAGATAATGATAGATGGAGAGAGAGAGAGGGAGAGTCATAGATAGATGATAGATAGATAGATAGATAGATAGATGATAGATAGATAGATAGATAGATGATAGATAGATAGATAGATAGATAGATAGATAGATAGATAGATAGATAGATAGATAGATAGATGATAGATAGATAGATAGAGATAGAGATAATGATGGATAGATATAGATAGATAATGATAGATGGTTAGAGAGAGAGGGAGAGTCATAGATAGATGATAGATAGATAGATAGATAGATAGATAGATAGATAGATAGATAGATAGATAGATAGATAGATAGATAGATAGATAGATAGATAGATAGATAGATAGATAGATAGATAGATAGATGATAGATAGAGATAGAGATAATGATGGATAGATATAGATAGATAATGATAGATGGAGAGAGAGAGGGAGAGTCATAGAGATAGATAGATGATAGATGATAGATAGATAGATAGATAGATAGAGATAGATGATGGATAGATATAGATAATGATGGATGGATAGATAGATGATAGATAATGATAGATGGTTAGAGATAGATAATGATAGATGGAGAGAGAGAGAGAGAGAGTCTAGATAGATAGATAGATAGATAGATAGATAGATAGATAGATAGATAGATAGATAATGATGGATGGATAGATAGATGATAGATAGATAATGATGGATGGATAGATAGATGATAGATGGTTAGAGATAGATAGATAATGATGGAGAGAGAGAGAGAGAGAGAGATCATCAAACCTCAATTTTTTACTTTTACATAATAATATAAACTAGCCATTTTTATAACAACAAAACTAATCAGTAAAATCCAAAATTAAAGTTTCCTTTTTCCCCCCCACAAGTACAAAGTCCAGATGTGGTTTCCAAGTAGAAACAAAAGGAATTGTGTTTTTTTCCCCCTTTAATCAGTCAGTCTCTGCTAACTCTATCAACTTTTGCAGCCATTTGTCCATTGTGGGAATCAAAGCATCCTTCCATTTTTGTCCTCTTTTCCCCTTTTCCTTTCTTTTTGTCCCTTTCCCTACATTTTCCCCTTCCCTTCTCCTTCCCCTATTTTCCTCCTGTTTTCTTTTGTGCTTTTGTATTTTATAACATAAACTAATAAAAAAAAAAGTACTCCGTATTTTTAGAATAGTTGCCACGATGAGGACTGGAGACTTGGCACACCGCTGGTCTGAAAGGAGATTTTCCTGAGGTCTTCCTTTTTCACTGACCCACCCAGATTTCTGCTTGTGGCCTCTGCGAGGAGGGATTCAGGCTTTGGACCAGTGAGATGCTTTGCATCTGTCTGGGGCAGCCAAGGGGCCTCCGAGTTCTTGGGTCTCTTGTGAATTGCAGGGAACGGGAGAAAGTTTCAGCCGCTGATTGTTGCCTTCGCACTTCAGGTCCCCGGGAGTGTTTCGTATGTGGAGATATCGCCACTCAGGAGTGCTCGGCGTGCTTCAAAGACAAGATGTTTGCTGGCACGGGGCTGAAGCAGTTTTGCGACTCGTGTTGCAATCAGGTGTGTGTGGTTGTTTTGTTTTTGCTTTGAGGAACGCTGTCGAAGATCCAGGCCAGGCCATTCGGACATTCAGGTCGGGTTCATTTGTACCAAATCCCCAACAAGTCCTTGCCCAGCTGGTCTACCATTGCTCAGTGGAGTTGATCTGGTCAAAGGTGGAACAATTTAAGACAAGGGCACAATTTAGGGTACAACCTTGGCAATTTTAAGTCTGTTCTGACCTCGGCTTCCCCAACAGCACGAAGCCGACTCCTTGTCCTGATAAACCCCTTTTATTTAGTTTACGGTGAATTCCTCTCCAGCAAAGTCCTGGCCAACAGTCTTTCATGAGATTTCACAAGTACAGACCTTTATCAGGCTGGGAGAGTTGCCAGGCCGATAGCTTCCAAACGCCACGCTGTAGCAGCAATGACTTGGCAAGAAGTCAGGAACAGATCTTCACCCTAATGAATTAAACTAATTGTCTCCTGCAAACGCCACTCCCCTTTCTCTTCTCTTTTATTTCCTCTGGGAGGGGCCATTCACCATCCACCTGAGCCTTTACTCCCAAGTCGACCCTTGTTCCTTAACTTTTCCCTTCCTCTGGCAGCTCTGTGCATGCCCAAACTGGGAACAGGCTCCAGCTGTTCTTCTTCCCCACTGATCTCTGACTGCAAAGGCAGCTGATAACTGTCAGACAGCCCTGGCTCCATCTCTGCCTCCGACGCAGAGCCCTCGTCCGAGCCTTCCCCAGACTCTGGGACTGGCCCAGGTTCCTCCCCAACCTCCTCACTGTCCGAGTCTGCCGCCAGCTCCACTGGCCACTGACGGGCCAGAACAAAGACCGATGGACTTCAGTTCCCAGAATTCTCCAGCCAGCTGTGATCCCCAGAATGTTATGCTTGCTAGGGAATTCTGGGAGTTGAAGTCCACCGGTCTTAAAGGGGCCAAGTTTGGAGACCCCTGTTCTAAGGTCTCCAATTCTTCCATTAGTCGAAGGCAAAAAGCCTCATTTCCTTTCATCCCAGCCATCACCAGGAATCAATGCTCAATTAACTAATTAGGCTCTCATTGCTTTCTTTTAACAATGAGAGCTAGTCTTCCTCGCCCGCCATTGTGCAATGTCTTACCATTTTACAAGAAGACCCCTGAGATAAATGTTCTGAAAGGACAATGGGCATGGAGACTTTTTCTCCATTTAATGGGTCTTACAGTCTCCCATTACAAACCTTCCCCTTTTAGGTGTCTTGCTGATTTCATTCTCCATCTCACAAGCAGCCAGAGTGTTTTGTCCAAGGGAAGATCTGTGTGGTTTCTCTGTGTGTGTGTGTGTGTGTTTGTGTGTGTATGTGTGCGTGTGATTGTGTCAATACCGTGTCCCCAGTATCAAGGTCTCCTGCCTAAGAAACCTCACCAGTGTCCCCTCACTCACTTCCAGGCTCACTCCCATTATCAGCGAAGAGGCCATCAGACGGCCAAGCTGCGCGTCCCCAAGGAATTCGCTCGGGACAGGATGCAGGTG